>NW_026083062.1:0-87197 GCF_020184175.1 Aphis gossypii
TGGTCTTGAAATAAAATGTTGATGGATATATTGGTGCACGAGAAACGTATACCCGTATGCTTTTTTTGATAGGCGAGCAAATTACGTTTCATAGTGAAAACTGACTGACACTGATCGCAATTAAACATAACGTAAATGTTTAAGGTAAAAACGAGTAAAAAATGAAAAATCAAGTGTTTAATCACTTGGAAAAATTAACACTGAGAAAAATTGTTAATACTGTTGTGTAAGGACTGTGAAAACACGGAGACAGTAAAGGCAAAGTAAACGCTATAGATGTCCAGAACAGACTGATTGTACATCGGTCGACAACGGAGCAAGTGTCTTAGCATTTGCGGTGATGAAGACAATTTAAGCCAGGGCTAGGTAAAATACCATATGAGTATGACAATTAGGTATGTGATATAGATTTTTAATTATTTGGGTATCATTGTATTGAACAGAGTATCGATAAATTTCCTGAAACTGACCCCCACGTGTCGATAATAGATTGGTTGGGACAGGGCATTTCCGCTAACAATGGAATACTTATACATGTGTAATAATAGTGTTTTTCGATCAAATAGTCTCGTAAAATCCAACGACGTATTATTTAATTTGTAACACATTTTATATATTTATGATACATATGATTTATATTACTCACCTAAAGATGTGATTGTATTATACGTTTTTCACCATGACTCCGCTCAGTGATATATAAGAACATGTATAAAAAAGAACTAATGGTATATATTATAAAAACATTATTAAGAGTCTGCGGCTTCCTTAGACTATTTGTTAATTGAATAAATATCCTAATGACAAGAAACTATCAGAATATAATCAGGGCTATTAGTGAATACATTAAGGAGATGGTGCGAATTTCTAGACATTTATTTGAAAGTACTAAATATACATCCTGGCTAGGACACAGCGTTAATGAATATCGGTGCTAATGTGTCTACTATCAATATATTCTTTACAGATTTGATTATTGTATAATTTCGAGGCGACAGACTAGATTGTTACTCTACATGCTTGTTATACTATATTTTTTCAAATGGTGATATACCTACCGGTAATATGTAATAACATTTCTACAACAGGGATAGATAGCGTTATCTGATAACTGTTGAATATATGAGTACGGTAATATAGTGTGTGTGTACAATAATATGATGAAATAGTTCTTCTGTGCATGTGCATGATGATTCGTTTAAATAATATGTACAATAATATGATAACATGATAACAACGTTAACTCAGTGTGTTCAAAATCATAGGCGAAACTACGGGTCAGGCCAGTCAGGCCATGGCCTGACCTAATACTGACTAAATATTTGTGAACATCATATATTTTAATAATTATTTAGACATTATAATTGATAATATATTTATTTAAAATTAAAAAAAATATTTTTGGCTTCTAAAATTTGTGAAAATTTCCATTTAAATGTTACGTATCTAGTGATCGATTATTATACCAGTTTCTAAAGACGTCTTATTCGATGGATTAGCTACTTCCAAAGGAGATGTACCTGTGTTCTCCATAAATTGCTTTCACACTCATTTGATACGTTTTACAATCAACTACAATAATATAACTCAATAATAATATATCTCAATAATATATGCCCTTTAATAATTCTCAATAATAATCTCAATAATTCAACAATATGTCCTCAATAATAATATAATAACTCAATATTTTCTCAATAATAATTAAAATAAATCAATTGCCCTTAAATAATAAAAAAAAAAATTCCTAAATAGTTTTTTCACGACCTACTTAAATATATTCAGTAACTTAAATGATACTTCTTAGGTTTTATACTTTTGTAACATATATCTGTGTAATAATTTAATTAACTATTCACTCACAATAATGCGATGTTCTTTGATGTTGTCATCCTGTCTGATACTTTCTGCAACGTTGAATTGAATAGTCTTCTCTTCTGGAGTTATCAATGAGGAAGAGTGTACAAGTCTTCCTTGTTGATGGTAACCTTTGACGATTTGCCTCCTTGAAGAGTGAATCCTACCAACTGCGCCAAATTGTTGCGTGCCAATATCAGATTTGAATCCAAATGGTTATTTTGAACAAAAGTTAAACTTAATAACGAATAATGTCTTTATTGCGTATAAATGAAATACATGTAACTAATAAAATAAGTGGCTGAGTGTTGTGAAAGTGCTCAGGTGTTGATAGCTTTGGAACATCTGCCGTTGCTGGTCTTTGGGCTTCCTTATATATTGTGGTGCGTCTCTTGTTTGCGTCGAATCGTAGTCTTCTGGATGGAACCAGGTGTCCTTGTAGTTGTTATTGCATATTCGGACCTGGATTTGATAATGTGCAATAACATCTTAAATGCATCATTAGTGCACTATAATTATTGGTGCGCTTACTATCCCGACACGTGTCATGGTCATAGTAGCATATGCATCACTCTTGGCACGAGGCATGGTCATACTAACTTAGTCTTAAGTCCATAACACTACAGTTTACCTCTATTGGCCGTCGCAATGCTAGAAGAAGACACTGATGATGACATTCTGTGTGCAATAGACGCGGCGGTACGCTGGGCTGTACAATTGAATGACTTGAACGACGAATAATGGACAGTGTTCGATCGTGTGATGGCGGCCATAAACGACAACAGAAACTGCTAAAAAATGTTCTACGTCGACGGACTCGGAGGATCAGGTAAAACGAAGCTTATATTCCTCATATGGTCTCTTCGTAACCAAGAGCGATCCGTGCTGTCCGTTGCATTTACAGGAATTGTAGCATCGCTGATGGACGGCGGCATGACGGTGCACTCGACGTTCGGGTTGCCATTCCGTACGCTGACTGACGATTCGACATCGACCATCACCATGCTATCGTTGCTTGCTCAAAGGATACGTGACACGGCACTCATCGTCTGGGATGTAGCGCCAATGTTACCGGGACTACCTACAACTCAAGGTGGTCAATAAATTGCTTATGGACATCATGGGATCAGAATTACCGTTTGGTAGGAAACCGGCCATGTTCGCCGGCGACTTCAGACAGATAATGCCTGTCGTGCGCAGAGGAACAAGGAGTGACATTGTAATTTGTAAGGTTGTCGATTAAATATAACTCTCTGTGGCACGACTTGTAACAGTTCAGTCTGACGCGAAACATGTGTGCCGACAACGACGTGGACTTTGCTTCTTGGTGGCTACAGCTCGGGAGCGGCCAGTTGCCAGCGGTCAACGATGTTCGGTGTAGCGTCGAAATCCCCCGAGAAATGGTATATGACATCGCTAATTTGATTGATTTTGTTTTACCGCAGCAAATGTCGTTGGCAAACATCGACGAGTTTGCTCGGAAAATAATTTTATGTCCCAGGAACGACGATTGCAGGAAGATCAATCGCACGGCGTTACAACACATCGATGGAGCTCACCGGAGCTACACGGCCATAGACACTGTTATGGTCGATGACCCCGACGAAGTGGCCAATTATCCGACAGAGTTCCTCAATACTCTGGAACCGGACGGACTGCCGCCGTACAACTTCGCGCTAAAAGTGGGTTCGATTGTCATGTTGCTTAGGAACCTAGATTCTAAGAGACGCCTTTGCAACGGTACGAGATTGGTTGTCACTGAACTGCGACGATACAACTTCAAGGCAAGGATGTGGCTGGTGGTGCACAGGACGAAATAATCATGCCTAAGATACCATTCACGTCGAGTGGCGAAGATTACCTGCCCATAATAATGCGAAGAGTGCAGTTTCCTGTACGTTAGTCGTTTGCGACCAATAAAAAGTCACAGGGACAAACGTTTGATAGAGTTTGATTGCTTCTGCCTTCACCAGTGTTCACGCACGGACAACTGTACTTAGCCTTTTCGCTAGTGAGGAACTCACAATCCATAAGAGTTGGTATGTGTGGTGATGGTGATGGTAGATTCGTCACTAAGAACATTGTATACAGAGAGGTCCTGCAAACAACTGCATAAAGAAGTCTACAAGAACTTAATCGTTAACATCTGACCTGTGTTATCAAAGGGATCTATGTGATCCAATGATCCAAGTAGTCTGTGTGATCCAAGTGATCTGTGTCAGCGTTTCCCAACCTTTTTGCAATGGCGACCCATAAATTTAATCTTTATTAGGTACGCGACCCCTCGCTAAAAAAAAAAAAAAGTATGCTGTAAAAGTGTAAATTGTAAATAAATAAGATTTTTATTATAAACAATTATATCATTGAGTTTCTATAAAATATAATATACTGAATAATAATAAATTAATAAATAAATAAAATAAATTATAAAAAAATACAAAAAATTAGTATAATAGAAAGTTGCTGAATTTAGTGTGAATTTTGATTCTGGGTGCTGTTGCATAAAATTTCCCACTGGGATTCAATTTCAGATAAACTGATGTGCATGTCATGTGTGACATCTAATATGTTTCTTTGTTTTGTTTTAATATTGGCCATGGTAGAAAATCCTTTTTTGTATAAATAAGTGGTAAGAAAAAGTAATAATTTTTTTATTGCATTAATCGAAAATTCTGGATATTCATTATATACTGCACACCAAAAATCTACAAGAGTTTCATTTTTAAATTTATTTTCATAAGTTTTATCACTCGAAAGATCGATAATCTGAGTATCAAGAAGCGTATTGAAGTTCAACTCTTCAATAGAAACAGTAAAAGGATTTTCAATCCGTTGAAAATCGTCACGAATATATTTTTGAAAATAACTATTTAATACAATTGATATTTGATTTAAATGCAATGAAATAATTGTTTTGATATCATTGACATTCGCTGAGTCGTCTTCTTCAAGAAACTCGCTAAGTACAAAAAACATATCAATATTTCCTATTTCTACTTTTTTTTTATAAATAATAATTTTTTTATGAACGAAGCAATTTTTTTTCATTGATCAAAAATGTCAAAATGTTTACCTTGCATCTACAAATTTAAAATATTAAGCATGGTAAAAATATCTAATAAATATGCCTGCCAACTTAATTAGCCATTTACTGTCACAAAAATAGTTTTTCAAATCGGAATTTTTGTTGTTGAGAAATTCTAAGACTTCGTGACGAAGTTGAAATAGTCTGAATAGGCATTTTCCTCGAGAAAGCTAACGTACTTCTGAATGAAGTAAAAGTGATTTAACGTTTTGTTCATTTTCTTCACAGAGTTTGTAAAACAGTCTACTATTTTACACGTTCGCTGCGGGATGACGCCTTTAGGCGTCATTTCTATCGTTTCCTATGTGCGGATGACGCCTTAAGGCGTCATTTATACATTTATTTTCAACTATTTTTAATTTTGTCAGCGTTGCGTTTTAATCTTTTTTTTTTCGCCAGCGTTATTCAGTACATATTACTGTATATGTGTGTACAATCCGTATCTCAAATTTTCTATTTTTAGGTATACAATAAAATTATTTAAAAAATATTTTCGCTTATATCAACAATGCGTCTCTGAACAGTATTATTTGAAGCTGGTATTGTTTTTAATTTATTTGCCGCTTCTTGTCCTAATATTTCTGTACACATATTTATTGCAGCGGGCAGAATAAGATTTTCACCAATAGTATGAGGTTTATTGTTTTTAGCAATCCTATATGCTAATAAATATGAAGCCTTCACAGCAGAAACTGTATCGTAGCAATACATCTTCATTGCATTTGTACTACTTTAAACTGGTCATTTAAGCGTTCAAAATATTCGATAGGTTTGTTTTTTACATTTGGGTGTTTGGTATCAAGATGCCTTTTTAATTTGGAGGGTTTTAAACTTTCATTGGCTAAAATTTCTCCACAGACAATGCATTGTGGTTGAACCATTTTATTATTTTCATAACGTTGAAATCCAAATTTAATAAAATCTGTAATAAAACTACGATTACCTGACGTTTTCTTGTTTCGTACTGAACTGCCTGATGGAATTGGTTGGCTAGTACCGCTGGCTGTAGTTTTACGAATCATAAATTTATCCATTAGGTAAAAATTTGTTAAAATAGTTAAAAATTTGTGTTTAATCGTAAACTTAAACTTTTCGTAGTCTCGATGTACCACTCATTGCTCAACTGCATACCTACTATGGATTATGGACAAACGACCGAGACCGATCGCATCGACTAATCACTAGTCATTAGCACATTTACCGATAAGATAAGAAATATTCTATAATCGTAATAACTTTACGTCATTGATTCTACAATACTTGTTAGACTTCACATTATTATTATAGAGTATGAAATAAAGTATAACATAAGAATTTATCAATTTACAGCTAAAATAACTGTAATCGTAACCACGAGTCGCGACCCACCAAAAAACTTTCGCGACCCATGGTTTGGGAAACGCTGATCTAGGAAACATATTAAGTGAACCAATGCGTCCAATTTTGAAGGTTTTTTGATTGTTTTTTGTTACCTATAGAACATCAAAATCAATAGGTATTCGAATTTAAAAATAATATATGCTTATGCCGACAATAATAATTGTATTTTAAATTTTTATGTTATTTCGTTATTTCAGTCATATCTTATGACTAGATTTGGAACACAAAATCGAAGCTTTAATGCATCACATTATAGCATGAATGGTTAGAATATAGTGTTTCTAAAGATACAATTTATTGCTTTGCTTGCCGTAATTATAGTAGTGGCTCTAATGATAATTGCATAGATAGTTTTACTCAGACTGGTTTCAAAAACTGGAAGAAGGCAAGCTATTTTTTAAAAATGTATATATCTGTTATAATATATATTTATATAATTTATTGTAAATATTTGCTTCATTGCTTCTACTCAGGGCTGGGTAGTATCTTAGATACTAGTATTTAAGATACGTATCTTAGATACAATTGTATCTTGTATCGAGATACATAATTTGAATCTATCTTGTAATCGGTATTTAAATACTTAATTGACTTGTATCCAGGGTTGGGCAAGATACTAAAAAAGCAGTATAGAGATACTAGATACAAGATACTTTGCTTTGGAGTATCGCGATACAAGATACTAGATACTTGGCTTTAGAGTATCGCGATACTATATATTCGATACAAAATACTCGATACATTTTAATAAAATTAGTCACTGGTTTTATAAAAAAAAATATGTTTATTATTATGAGGATGACCACTTCGTTAAATATGGCAAATAAAATAATAAAAATTGACACTTATTCAGTAATAATAAAATAAATCAATTACGACATTACGTAATCTTGTTGTCGTCAACGATGCAATAACCACAATACAATTACAGAACAATTAAATAATAATAATTACATCAATAATAATTCTAAATTAAAATTACATAAATACATAATAAAAATAATTTTAGTAATAACATAATGTCCTAAATTCTAATTTATTATAATAAATAACAGTATAAGCCAGTCTGAATTTAAATTTAAATAGTACCTACATTGTACGTCATAACGTCATTAATTTTTTAATAATTAAGAAACAAAGATAAATTATAAAGATAATTTATCTTTGTTTCCTTTTAAAAATACAAGTTTTTCAAAAGTTGAATCGGATAATTTGTTTCTGGTAGGATTATTAATAAATCCTGCCATGGAAAACATTCGTTCTACGGGTGCCGAAGAGCACCAGCTAGTATTAAATCTAATAAAAAGTTTTTTTACAATAGGATAATTGTTAAGGATATTTAACGATTTACTTTTATCATTAAAAAAAGTAACTACTTCCAAGTCAGCTTTTTTAACAGTTTTAGCTACTGGTTGCGATGAAAAAATAATAAAATTTTCGTCATCTTCATCGCTATAATTTGAGTTATTAGCAACATCATTATTAAAAATATTTTCTGCAGCATTTATACATAGGGTTTTGAATTCTATTTTTTTCTTGGTCATATTCATTTGAGATCCATCTTAACTTAAAACATGGATGGAAACAAGTTGCTAAAATAGCTTCATTTATACTGGGAGATAATTAAAAAAAATCGTTAAATCGTTTTACTAAAGAATTAACCAACGGTGTTATCATATTAGCTAAATGACGAAAATGTTTTTCTTTTAACATTTCTAATCTAGTTTTAAGTGAAAATAATGTGGGTAAAAGTTGACCGTAGTAACATTGATTTTCACTCTGCAAAAAGTCTAAGGCACCAGCAATAGGCTTTAACAACGCAGCTAATTCCTCTAAATATTCCAAATCTATTTCTTTTAAAGTATATTTAACATTTAATTCTTTTAATACTAAATTTAATTTGTCTTTGTATTTCAAAAGCTGTGTAATACTGTCATAAAGAGAATTCCACCGAGTTGGACATGGATATTTTAGCGAACAATTTAATATATTATGAATAATTTCTGAAGATTTTGGTCTTCGTGACAAATTCCAGAGTGTTGTACATTTACCCATAACAGAATGGTTGATTCTAGATGCTGGAGTCCCTTTTAAAATGTAGTTAAAATCTGTAGTGGCAATAAGACTCAATGTGTGACTTGCACAGCGTAAATGACGAGGCAAAACAATTGTAGTTCCTTGTGTCATGATGTCATCTACTTCGATACTTTCAAATGTAGCCTGATCCGTACTTTCTTCTTCATCTGTATTTTCTCTATCATCTACAAATTCAAAACAATTTAATTAAAACAAAAACAAAAACTATAGATGAATTTATATATTTTTTCATACCATTGAATTCTAAATCATTAGTTTGGAAATTGCAGTTTATTTCACAACCAAAATCTTTAAATGCTTTGACAAAATTTGAGCCATTGTCGGTAACAGTTGAAATCAACTGTTCTCTTTCAATTGAAAACTCGCATATTATTTCATGGAGCAATTCAGCAATTTTGTCGTATGTGTGAGAGCCACGAAATCGCCTGCAGGCTAATACACAACTAAAACGAGTTAATGTGGTTTCATCAATCTGAAATTTATTATAAATATTATAATTTATAGTAAATATTATATTAGTTTACATACTAAAATAAAAATAAAAATATACCCAATGTGCTGTAACTCCCATAAATGATTTATGTTTTGTTGACAAAATATCGGCTGTTGTACATAAACTAGGTTTAGGATCAGATTCAAAAAGATTTTTTAATTTTTCATAAATAAACGTATAATTTTCTAGAATGCGACGGCTTAATGTTCTTCTTGAAAATATTTTTAAAGTACCATCAATATCTATTAAGTCATTAGAAAAACACAAAAAGTTATGCGTTGTAGGATTAATTTTCATAATTTCTCGTATGGGCGTACCTATAGTATTATATTTATATACTATATACAATAATATTATTATATATTATGCAGCTTTAATAATAATATATAACAATAATTTTATATATTTTATCTTATTATTAAAAATAATACATAATTAAACGGTCTTTATACTAATTTGAACTGATTAACAGTAATATGATGGTATCCGGACAATTTCCCCCCGGACATTTTCCCCCCGACTGTTTTTGGCGTAGTAGGACATTTTCCCCCCGAAAAATGTTTCGATGTGGACATTTTCCCCCCATTTTTTTTAAGTTTATGATTTAATAATTTAATATTATTTATTATTTGATAAGAAATTATTTTTTTTTTATAAAAAATTGTATACAAGTAAAATAAGTTAAAAATTTCATTTTTTTTTTCATAAATATAATAAGACATAAAAAAAATCGTATACAAGTAAAATAAATTAAAAATTTCGACATAAAAATGATATGTTTTGTAATATTGTATATTTTACTGGAAAAAATAATTTCTTATTAAATATTAATAATAAACTTAAAAAAAAAATGGGGGGAAAATGTCCGCATCGAAAATATGTTGGGGGGAAATGTCTACTACACCAACAAAAACAGTCGGGGGAAAATGTCCGGGGGAAAATGTCCGCCATTCAATATGATATAGGTAATACTAATAGTATACTAAGTGACTTAGTATATAATATACAAAAATAATACGTCAATACTCAACATAGGTACTAAATCTAATCTACTAATTTTATCGTGTTTAATACCAACTTTATCGCGAAAGGTATAATATAATAGACTATATGTCTATATATGTAAAATTATGGATATCTAATAAGGTACAGACGTAAAATCCAATTCAATGTGCGTGTGTTACAGATATATATATATATATCAGTTATCACATATATAACTATATTTTATGATTTATCGGTACTGAAAAATAATTTCCAAGGACAAGATACTAAAAAAGCAGTATCGAGATACTAGATACAAGATACTTTGTTTTGAAGTATCGCGATATAAGATACTCGATACTTTATATAATTGTATCGCGATACAAGATACAAGATACAATTGTATCTAAGATAGGTATCTAAGATACTTGTATCGAAGATACTGCCCAACCCTGCTTGTATCTAGTATCTTTTTATGATTAAGATACTAGTACCTACTTTCAAAAAATATGTTTCATATTTTATTTATATAACAACTTTCCTAATTGCCCAATAAGTAATAATATGTTAGATAAAATATATAGATTTAAATTAAGTAACTTTGGTGTCTGGCGATAATATTATATCAGCGATAGGACTTCGCCGACCGACGACTGTCGGTTCATATTCTCTGTCTATCTCGTGCATATTATGCATCTGTGCGGTGTTTGTGTAGATTGACAAAGTTACGAAAAAATTATATTTTGTGCATTGTTTTAATATTTGTAAATATTAATTTAATATCTAAATATCTGTTATTAAAAACATGGATAACCAAAATAATGCAAATGTAATTGTTAATATTCCAAAATGCTTAGATGGCAAATTTTATACGATTTTAAATTCTGATGAAATAATAAATGTGAATTCTAATTTAAAAGCTATGTGTGTAACATGTAAAGAGAAAAAAAAGAAAACAGAATTATTTCAGGAGCAATAAATTCCACATCAAATTTTCAACTACATATGAAAGTAAATACCTATTTAAAATATGGAAACTTTATGTCTATAATATTAACCAATGTATAACATATATTATATATATAAATATATAATGTATTTATGTACCACAACATTTATAACTATATGTCTATATAATACAATGTAGAGTTATTAAAATTCGAAATTTATAATATTATTTAATAATAATAATATTGTACAATTAATAACATTTTTTAGAGATTGTATATGTCAGAATTGGAAGCATATGACGCATACTTAAAATTCGGAGGACGTAAAAGAGCAAGTACATCAAAACATAATTCTCAAATTCCAACAAAACAATGGAAACTAACTGAATATAAAAGTACTGATAACAAACAAAAAAAATTAGACGAAAATATTATGCGTTACATTATTCTTGGTATGAAACCACTGTCTACAGTGGAAGATGAAAATTTCATAAAAATATTTAAAAAACAAAAAAAAAAAATAATCCATAAAATTATTAATTTTTTTTTTAGATTTAGATTAGATTGTGATCTCACAATATACTCTCGAAGAACTCTTAGTCGTCGTATACATGGTAATTATATAAAAATAAACGACGCAATTAAACACTTGTTTGAAATAAAACAGTTGTTGGTCACGACAACTGCTGATATTTGGTCCACCAAACATCGCAGTTTTATGGGTGTTACAGCACACTGGGTAATTAAAATATAAACATATTCCTATTATGTATTAATGCAATAGTAATTGTATATAATATGTTAATTTAATGATTTTTATAGATTGATTCAATTACATTAGAACGACAAAGCTGTGTACTAGCATGTAACCGTTTTACCGGAAAACATTCATACGATCGTGTGGCTGAAATGCTTTATAACATTTTGGGTGAATTTTCTCTACGGCGTGAACAAGTGGTATCAACAATTACCGATAATGGAAGCAATTTCGTGAAAGCCTTTAAAGAATTTGGTTGTGATTTTCGAGTAGAGAATGATTCTGATTATTACGGTAAATATAAAATATTAAATGTATCATAAAGAATTAATTATGTTTTGTTACACAACTTACACATTATATATTATACTTATAGGTGAGAATAATGATGTACAATATCTAAAATTTAGACCAATTGTCCCTGATAATAATGCGAATGAAGGTGATAAGATTATGTTGCTACCTCACCATTTGAGATGTGCCAGACATACTTTAAGCTTGATAGCTACTTCTGATTTCATGAAAGCTATTAAAAGTTTACCAGTTAATAGATTACATTTAGCAGCCATTGAAAAGTGCAATTTTTTGTGGAACATGTCTAGACGTCCGAAATCTGCTGAAGTTATAAAAAGTATATTAGGTTGTTCTTTAATTTATCCTTGCCCAACAAGGTGGAATTCATTATTTGATTCGATTAGTCAACTTCTTATTAATAAAGCAAAACTAAATACGGTTTTCGAACATTTAAATACTGTAGTGACCAGTGATAGTTGCTGCACGCTTCTTTTACGACGAATGCACATTCCGTCGTAGGTTGGAGAGATGAAGTATATAAGTTAAACAATAGATTAATAAGATAATTGATACGTTTATTAACTTGTTAAAACAATAAATGAAAAGCTTTCGTTAGAATAAGCACAAGTACTTAACTACCGGAGAGCAAGTGACAACACTGACTAAGTCTAACTGACTCTTAACTAACTCTAATTAAATCTATGATGAGGACTCATATTTATATGGAACATGCCGTGATGGAGAATAGGATGATCTACGTCTATGAAGTGGCGTGATGTGTTTAATCCAATCAGGAAACGGCATCAGTGGTCCGACTCGGTGGCGTGATATAGTTCTAGGCCACTGGACTTTAGAACTACGTTTTTATACCAAAAACGTCGGTTTACTACAACAGGCACAACATTTTTAAATAATTTCCCTGTTAATGATGTTGAGACCATGCAACAGTTGGTTGAAGTGTTTAAAAAAGATTAAGAGTACATGACAAAATTGGTAATAAAACTAAATACCTAATCCTTATTATTTAAAAACAATAAAATTAACTATTTTGCTTTATTCTAGACAAATCTAATTTATTCTGTTGGTGGTTCTAATGCTAAGAACATCATAAAACGAGTGTTATCAAAAATATTTACAAACGAACTTGCTTCTAAATGCTCATGGACAGGGCAGAAGAATAACTTTCGTCTGGAGAATTTAATCATAATACAAACTATGAAAAGTAATAATACTTTAATAATTTATAATTTTTTAAAACTCTGCATATTAACATTTTATTTAGTAGAAAGGCTGTTCTATAAGTAATAGTTAGGTCACTATTACGGACATTTTAATTTTAAATAACCAATTATTCTCACTTTTTAAGGTGAATTTAAAACAAATTAATTTAGGCATGTATTTATATATCATGTAGATATATTTTTAAACAAATAATACAATATTTATTTTACACATGTTATTGGTGATAGTATCTCTGAATGTATTTTTTTATGGGCCAACATTTATAATTTTTAAAATCATGATTTTCCCACACAGGACTTTAAAAATAATGAAAACACTTTTGAGATGCTCATTAAAGAATGGTTCAGGCATGGGGCCCAGCGCTTAGAGAGCTGCTATCTTAGGTATGTGCATATTAAATTATATTAAAAAAATTATTTAACAATTTATAAATGATAAACTATAAAAATAACTAGGTTTTATTAATAAAATTACACTGCTGTCAAGAAAAATATATATTATGACGAAATTAATTATAATTATATAATATTGATTAGTGATTACCTTCAAATTGGTTATATTCAAAACTACCTTGCTATTATTACCTTATAGTATAATTCATCTATTATATTTATAATTATTGTTCATTGCAGATTCTTCGAAAGAAGCGGAAACAAATTGAGAATATGTCTCTTCGTCACTTCAAACGTCTACTCCATACTACAGAACTAGAAAAATCTGCTCGTTTTGATCAATTAGTGCGCCAAAAAATCAAGGAGCATGAATTAAAAAGGTATGTTTATCTCAAACAACAACAACAATAATACACGATCAATATCCCAATGTAGAATCTATTGAAAATGATAAAATTACTGAACAACATGTTGGTATTGAGTTGCTTAATGAATTCAACATATTTCCTGAATTAGAAACACAATCAAAAATTCCTGTTACATGCAGTAGCTATGTTGAAGAAATTCCAGTTTATGTCCCTAATATAAAAGAAAAACTCCAACAGTGGGTTTTAGAATCTAATACATTAAAAAATAATGTTAATAAATTGTTGAACATTTTACAATCAGAGGGATTAGATTTACTCACTGATGTTAGAACTTTAATGAATACTCCTAGATCTCATGCAATAGTATACAATTAGTGATGTTGTACCTATTATCATTTATGTCATTGTTTGAAAAATAAAAAAATATACTTTAAACGTTATTAGTACTTACCCAAAAATTCGCGTGTATATATTACAAGGAATTATCAATTAACTATAATATCATTGTTATTCGTTGTTTTAATATATCTTATTTCATCCAAATTCATAATTAAAATGTCTATTAAACCAATGTTAATATGTTGTTTAGTTTTTTTTTTGTTAATATTTTAACTACCTACTTAAAATAATCCTTGTTTTAATTGTTAAATTCATATAGCTATACAATTTAACATGTCATAATGTTTTAACTACCAACCTATAAAATATGGCTGTATGGAAATATGTAAGTGTTTGCAATTTTTATACCTAATTTGGTTGAAAATTGAACGTTATCTACATAAAGTGACCTTACCTATAATTTTTTTGCTAAAATGGGACAAAAATAATATATCATTTTCCATTATTAACAAATATTTTTAATAAAATAATATTATTAACAAAATTATGCAGTAGGTTTGTGGTATATTGTTTTTTAAGGATAAAAAATTAAATTTACCACACTTAATTACTTACTAGGTAACTAGGTGAGTAACTTTTTTTTATTATAAACAACTTTTTTTCGTTTAATAGTTACAAAATTAAATTCTTGTATATTTTTCGTTTGAACAAATTTGCTTTAATAAATCTGCCGATGACTTCAGGAACGAGTAAAATACTTGACAAGATAATTTAAAATTAACTTTTGTTAACAACGCATTGCTTTTAAAACTGACACTTGAAGCTGTGTTTTTTCGGCCGTCCATAAATTGTTAATTAAAGAAATGGTTATAATATTATATTAATTTAATCTATGTTAATACGTTGCGAAAATAGTAATTTTATATTTTATAATTCTCTTTTTCTATCCAGATGCCATTACAGTCAAACAGCCATACACTCATGCAATACACATACTTACCTAAGAAATAAGATTTAATAGAAACATAACTGCGTCAACGAAAATTGATTTTCGTGATTTTTTTGTCTACCTTTTGAAAACGGGGCAGAGATACGAAAAACGAGACTGTCTCGTTCAAAACGTGATGTATGATCACCTCGACTTTACATACTTATAAAAAAAAAACATACCTATGTATGTAAACAGCAGTACAGCACAGATATATACAGGGTGATTGTTTTATCAAACAACTCTCATTATTTCAAAAAGTATAGATTTTTTTTCAAATTTTTAGATACAAGGTTTTTCTACAACTGTATAAATTTAAATTTTTTTCCACTCGTATATTTAATAGTCAAATAAATATCAACTTTTGATTTTCAATTGGCAACCTATATTAATAATTACATAAATTAATAAAGCTATTTTTTTCATGAATTTTCACGTTAAAATTTTTAATTTTTATTGATCCGTCGGCGAGTTTTATTAAATATATTAATATTAATAATAAATTATTAATATATATTGCTCAAAGTTGGTTGGTTTTAGAAAGTTTTTAGGTGTTATACATCAGTACTAATTAGTCAGAACTAGGATTTTTATTTGATTTGTTAAGTCCAGTCGTTATTATAGTAATGAATTCGATATCATCGATCCATGGTGTAGCGGAGAGTGGTGATAATATTAAATTAGTACTTGTTATTACCTGTTATAGCTTATTATGAATTGTCATATAATTATAATTAATTGGACTAAAATTACTAATATATCCCACACAGCATATTCCAATGAAAACGATTTAATAAATATTTAGATGTAATTGTAAATTAAATATTTACTATAATATATTTACCCAACATTTAGCAAACTTTGAAAATAATGAATATAGTTTTAATAATCATTAAACATTTAATAAATGTTTGATATTAAATATAAATAAGTCAATAATAATTAAATATTTAAAATTTATTAAAAATAAAATATTTATAATTAAATGTTTACTGTAAGTTTAAAAAAAACTTAAATATATATATTTATAACTTAACGATTATAATATATTTAATAAACTTTCCATTATAAAATCAACAAAATCAATGGTATTAAAATATTTAAAAAATGTTGGTTTATACATAATATTTAATAATTCGGCTATAATAAATAATTGTTACCTAGTTATATTTTTTTATGTAATATAAACAGTGCCGCATTAAACCAAATTGCCGCCCGGGGCAATATGTATGAAATTTGCCGCCTCTACATATTTTTAAAAAATATCATATAATTTTCATCTTTCTTTTTTCGCTATCACAAACATAGCAAAAATATATTTTAATACGTTTCTACGTTAGTTTTAAAATATTAAAGAGTAGGTAGGTACCTATACAATGAATTTATACTTAATTTTTTTTTTTTGATAAACACATCATTTATCAAATACTCATAGTATAATTAATCATAATTGTAATTAAAAATTAAAAATAGTAAATTAAAATACATAATATACATTTAACTTATATTAATTTTTTCCTTGATTTTAAAACTGCAAATTTATGTATTATGTCCGACCAATCAATTTGTTGTAAAAGGTCGGCTTCTATATTTAATATGGATAGTGATGACATCTTTTCATCAACTAAAGCAGACCTTAGATAATTTTTTATTCTTTTTAATACAGAAAATGATCGTTCTCCACTTGCATTGGATGAAGCCATACAACAAAATATTCGTAATACTATTTCTACATTTGGAAATGTTGTTAAAAGGGAAGAATTTGATAGGCATTTTAAAAGACTTATAAAAGATGATTTATCTTCTTTTGAAAACAAATTGACAATATTTTTAAATTGTACCAATTCTTCAATGAACGTCTCGTTTAAATCTTTAGGATATATTTTTACTAAGTTTTTAGCACTTACACGTATTTCGTTATTATCCAATGTATCTAATTTTAATATAAATCCAAAATTATTATTTATATCAGTGTAGGACAGTTTTCTTTCACGTAAATTCATAACTAGCCTGTCAATAATAACAAAGAAAACTTCACATTTCATTTTGTGTACTCCTTCCAATAATTCATCGTTATTTTCAGTTTCATCAAAAAACTTGTTCCTTTTTTTCTGTCTCACTCCATCCCAGGAAAATAATTGTTTTGAACACATTGTTTTTGCTTGTTGTAAGTACACATCAAATCTTTCTCTAAAGTCTTCCACATATTTTTCTAAAGATTCGTACAGAGTTACAACTGTGGCTAGGTCTATATCTATAGACTGTAAACTAATACTTGTTGCGTTAAATCTTTGAAGTATAGGTGTCCACACACAAATCATAAAACAAAAATTTAAACTTTCAATTTTATTTTTAATTGAACGAGCTTCGTGTCTTGTATCTTTTTTTTGTCCTTCGTCATCACAAATAGTATTTAAAGCACTGAGTACTTGTGCATAACCATTATACATTGCTTTACATACATCGTACCTGGATGACCAACGAGTTGAACACAGTTTTTTTATTTTGACACAACCTGGATTCTTTTCGATAATATTAGTCAAAATATTCCATCTAAATGTTGAAACAGAAAAGAAATTGTAAATTGCTTGACATATAAAAAAGAATTTGGTGCCTTCTTGAGTTGTATCTGCAGCATTGGAACCAATTAAATTCAAAGAATGTGCTGAACATGGCACAAAAAAGGCTGTCGATGAATAGTTTTTAATTCGAGTCTGTAATCCGTTGTAAATACTAGACATATTAGACGCATTATCATAGGATTGGCCTTTACAGTACTTTAAATCTATATTAAGTTCACAAAATTTTTTAATTAATGCTTGCTCCATGTCCGATCCTTTATGTCCAACAGAGGGAATAAAACCAAGAAAACGTTCCACCGGTAAACCTTCATTTGAAATATACCTTATAGCAACTGTGAGTTGATCTCGTGTTGTTACATCAGGGGTCGAGTCTACTATAAGTGAAAAATATTTTCTTTCTTTAATCTCGGACACAATTTTATCTATTACAGTATTACTCATTAAAGTTATAAATTCATCACATATATTGGAAGATAAGTATGACACGTTCCCCTTTCCTTTATTTCCATAATTAGCTATATGAGCAGACAAAAAAGGATCGAATTTAGCCACTAGTTCCAGACAACCAAGATAGTTTCCGTTTTGTTTTGAACCAAAGTTATGACTATTTCCTCTAAAAGCTAAGCCTCTAGATGCTAAAAAGGAAACTGTTTCAACGACTCTATTTAAAACATTTTTCCAATAAGAAATTTGACTTTCAATATTTATTTTTAGTTCTAAGTCTATGACACCGCGGTCATCTTTTTTTATTCTAGAAAACCAGATTCTAACGGATTCAGCATGAGTTTTGCTAGTCTCATGTTCTTGTAGACTTTCATTACATTTTTTCCAGTTTATAAAACCTTCGTTTCTATTCCCGAAAACAGTTGGTTTAGGCGAGAAAAGCAAGCACTGGAAACAAAATAACGCGTTTTTTGAAGGAGAATATAAAACCCATTCTCTTAGTTTTTTTTCACCATTCTGAAGTTTTCTCATAAAATGTTCAGGAGTTAGACGTCTACTTATATTACCAAACATTCGTTTTGTTTCTGCAAATGGTATAGTTGATATATCTATCTTCGGAGGATTTGCAAGTAAGAAATTAATAGAATCTAAATTTAAGTTCCATTTTACTGGATCAGGTCCGGGAATTTGCGATTTATCATTACAATCATAGACAGTGATTTCTGCCTAAATAAAACGGAAACATTTTTGTTTTAAAATGGTACTACATGAGTCGTGAGACATAGGTGTCAGATGATAGATTTAATAGAAAGTGTTATAAAAGATATTTTCAAAATAGTATTTAAATACAGATGCAACTATACAAACACATCCATTTAAAAATTACAGTGAGTTCTGCTTAATGTGATCACATTGATCCAATCAGGGCCGATAAATAGCGGTTATTATAAAAATACAAATTCGCGTCCCCACAAAAAAAAAAAATTAAATGTAACAGATGTTAATACGCATAATCCATGTTTACTTTAAACCTAAAGTTTATTAATTTAATAATTAAAATAACAGAATGTAAAGAATATTTCAAGTTCAAAATAAAGATAAAAATAACGAAATTAATTGATTTGTATTAACTACTTTGGTAAGACTTAAATGAAAAATTCTAAAAGCCAGTACCACATAAATAAGAATTATATAAAACAAAATGTATATAAAATAAATAATAAATTACATATAATATTACAGTAAATTAAATACAATTTAGTACAACATAATTATTAAACAATATTGTCAATTGTTATCCTTACGATAGTTTCCCAATGATTATAATAAAAGGGAATTTTAACATTATACACTATAGTAAGGTAAGATTTGGTTTGAGATTTTAATTTTTGATTCCAATAAACGGTTAATTACATTAAGCAGAACTCATTATATTTATAATACAATTCAAATATTTTTAAGAAACAGTAAATAAGAAACAGCGAAAAGGGTTCTTAACATATTTTATGAGTGAAAAAATATTATAAAAAAATAATATAAGATTACTATCTATTTAAAAAAATCTGACTATCCGTGTATTAAAAATATATTTTATTAGGTATATTATTTTATATTTATACCTGTAGACTGTGTGGCTGTGTAATAATTTCAGTAACTATTGTATCATCAGCTGTATTCAACGGTATTTCAATTTTAGAAATATCAGTTTGAGATTGAGAATATTCTTCTGTGGAGATCAATTCCGACTATAACCAATGTAAATATTCAAATTAGTTTATATTTGATTTACGAAATGTAATATACATAAAAATAAATACTTACATTTTCTACAATTCTAGTAGGGAAAAAAGAATGAAGTTTAGGAATTTTTTGAAGTAGTTCTTCGTTATTTTTCTTTTTTTCTTTAGCTAATTTTTGGTAAGCTGCACCACTTAATTTAATTCGCTTACCTGACATAGTATTTAATAATGTTATTGAATGGTAAACAAAAATTTCACTAACACAACACTGTTGTCTATCGAAATTGCGTCGAGAACGTGGTCGTCGACTGTCGATGATAAAATTATTAAAATGATAATATTTTAATCAAATACGTTATACGTCTTTTACGATTACTAGAAGATCATACAGCCCGCATTGCCCGCAACAACCAACAGGCGACAGCTCTTTGTTGTGACTGATCTACACGCCGCAAAATAAAAGCTATAAATAACACAGACGCACAACTGTGATGCATTTAGTTATTATTGAATCGTTGGTAGATTATATTATTGGTATTAATATTTTTAATATGATAATAATATTGTATTATTTTAAAAATTGTTTACGAAATTCGTAACGCAGAACGTATAATATTATAATATGATATATTTTTTAAAAATCTGCCGCTATAATAATTATAATGTGAATCAATTTGCACAGGTCATATACCTAGAATAATATATAGATAATAATGTAATATAATATTTAGGTATTTATATTTATTGAACTTAAAAACATCAACAGCAAAGGTTATTAGTTTTTGTGTATGTTACATAATTAGTGGTTAGTATTTTAATTTTAGAACTCGGAGTGGGAGATAACAATAATGAGATTATAGCATAATATGTATAATAGTTTATTTTATATAGTATATTAATATCCATGCCGTCATGCCGACCGCGGCACAGCGAACTGTTCGTAAGTGAGTGACGAGTGTAGACTCTGTAGACCCTAGTAGTTAATAATTTGATATAAATAACTAAATCCTGGTTTTTCCATCATCCAGTGCCAGAACGCACCCGCGACCCGCGATCACTGCGATCAACGCCGCCGCGTCCTCTATACTCCGTGTATCGTCTCTGTCAGTCAGCAGTCTACGCATCTACGATTTATACTTTATAGTATAATATAATCGGTAGCCCTCGTAGTCTAAATGTGTAATGTGTTTATGTGTACCTATCTCGTACATTGTATTCACTGTGTTAGCCTTTAGCCGTTGCCCGTTTGGTAAAGTCTTGAAGACAAGTCACAACAACACAAAAAAAGCGTTTTTGTGCTTTATCATACACACAGGTATGTACTACTTAAAACTATATTATGCATTGTTGTTGTTGTTGTTGTTGTATGCTGTTCACTCGTTTACGGTAAGTTTCTATACGTCATATATGGTTTACCATATATTTTTTATATTTAATTGAAATAAGTACCTTCGTACATATAAAAATAATAATTTGTAATATTTAATCAAAATTGAGGTAGACCGCTACAGCGTTACAACAAAAAAAACTACCTATGCATCTATGATATATGTAAGAATAATGCAGCATTAAGCAAATAATGTAACATTAATAGGTAGGTAGGTATAATTCTTTTTATTTTTGATTACCAGATTACAATTTTTAATTACTAACATGTACCTACTACCTATAAAAAATAAAATACATATTTATTCTAACTGTATTGTTCTATTTATTATTTAGGTTCCTATAGGTATATACCATAATACATTTTATAATACACCTACAGCAAATTGTTCAATAGTCAAGCCACCGTTAGTAGTTGGTAATTATAATAGTCTTCCCTACCATTTTAATCATGAGTGGGTATTATTTTTAGTTTTGAAAGTTTTAATGTACACACATTATTGTAGGCAATATTAGCTAGGTTA
The DNA here is from genome assembly GCF_020184175.1 of Aphis gossypii. NCBI lineage: Eukaryota > Metazoa > Arthropoda > Insecta > Hemiptera > Aphididae > Aphis > Aphis gossypii. Next base: position 21,902 of record NW_026083062.1, read on the forward strand.
GTAACTTTTTTAATTATGTCATTACATCCAAGTAAATCTACAAAACGTAGGAGATTTTTGAAAGAAATTGAGATCAATGACGTGTATATCGAAAGTTCAAATCATAATTTTGTGCATTCTGATAATGATATATTAGAATCTCAAGATACTGTTGATAATTTAATTGTACCTTGCAATAGTGTTGTAAATAATATAAGTGGTTCAATTGAACCCAAAAGCTCTTTAATTAATGTAAGTAAAGAAGTGAAACATTTATCTTGCAATAATTTAAGTTCACTTGAAACTGTTGAAGATGAGTTCATGTTAAATGTTACTTCATCTGATTCTGACGATGAAAGTAAAACCATCTCGGCAGAATATTTGTCTGATGATAGAGATCCTATTTTACAAATGTTGGGCAATTGGGCGGTTTCACATAATATAACTAACGTAGCTTTTTCTGGTTTATTAAAAACTTTAAAAAAACATAAATGTTTTAATTTTTTTTCCTGTAGATGCTAGAACAGTTCTTAAAACTAAAAATATTGACAATAAGCAAATTCAAGTTATTACACCAGGTATTTATTATCATTTTGGTATTGAAATTGGTCTAAGAGGTTTGGGTGGTTGGTTTCAATTTAATGATGAAACAATAAAAATTGTTATTGGTATTGATGGCTTACCATTAACAAAGAGTTCCCAAAGTAGTTTTTGGCCTATTTTAGGATATGTTCGTAATTTTCCAGGAAAATCTAAAATATTTTTAATTGCTTTATATTGGGGTAAAGAAAAAGCAAAGGATAGTAATACATTATTAAAATACATGGTCAATGAATTTAAGGAACTATATCAAATTGGTTTTAAAACACCCCATGGTACAAAAAAAGTAGTGTTCGAACTTTTTTGCTGTGATGCTCCCGCAAAAAGCTATATTTTAAAAACAAAAAGCCACAATGGTTTCTATTCATGTACTAGATGTAATGTTGAAGGGATCTATTTAGATAATAGAGTATGTTTCCAGATAAAGAATTATTAAAAAAAAAACTCATTGGATTTCATTAGTCGTGTACACGAAGAGTATCATGTGACTGAAAGTGTTTCTATTTTGACAGAGCTCCCAGAAATTGATATGGTTTATAGTTTTAGCTTGGACTATATGCAACTAACATGCCTAGGGGTAGTTAAAAAATTAATCATGTTATGGTTAGGAAATATAAAAGGATCACCCATTTCTGTTCGATTACAAAATCGAAAAGTACAAGAAATATCAGAAAATTTGTTATTTTTAAGATCTTCCATGACTTCTGATTTTTCTAGATTTCCCAGAGGATTAAACGAAATGCCGAGATGGAAAGCCACTGAATTTAGACTATTTTTACTATATACTGGCCCTATAGTTTTAAAAGATTTATTTAATAATGAATGCTATTTACATTTCATGTATTTACATATTTGCTTTAGAATTCTGTTAGTAAAAAATAGTAGTGATGAACTTATTAATTTTGTAGAAAAACTTTTGTCATATTTTGTTCAAAAATTTGGTATCATATATGGACAGAAATTTATATCTCACAATGTACATGGGCTTCTTCATATAGTTGATGACTATAAAAAGTTTGGCCCTTTAGATAATCTGTCTTGTTTTCCTTTCGAAAACTATATGAAGTCCTTAAAAAAAATGGTTTATAAACATCAAAAACCTTTGGAGCAAGTAATTAATAGGTACCAAGAAATTCTTGAGTTTAGTAACGCACCTAACATTTATAATTTGTCACCAAATTCTATTGAATTTAAGAAGCCTCATAACAATGGACCACTATTGGGCAATATTAGTTCACAATTCAGAATTGTCTTGACCAATGATGTTAAAATTAATACTAATTCATTGACAGATTGTTTTATCGGCTTCAAAAAAGAAGGGAAATTAAATATTTATAAAGTTTTGAATATTTGTTGTAATAATACAGGGCTAAATTTTTTTGTTGCCAAGTCATTCAATAATATTGAACCATTATATGACAAACCGATAAGTAGTTGAAAACTGGGGATTGCATATGTTTCCAATTTATCAGAAAATATTGTACCTATTTCTATAATAGATCACTTGTTTCAAAAGTATGTAGTATTCAATAGTAATAATAACAAACAAATTGCGCTTCCAATCTTACATTCATTAAATAGTTAGTGTAGTAGTAGTATAGTAGTATAGTTTTTACAATATAAATAAACCTATAACTGTTGGCTATCATAATATTATATATAAATATATTTGTACAGTTAAAAATTAAGGCTTTCAAAATATAAAATAATAATGGTACTCATTGGTATTAAAAAAGTTAAAAACCGTTTTATTTATTTAATAGTTTGAATTACTTTGTACTGTTGTAGTAATTTAGTTGTATTATAAATGTTTATATTGTATATTTTATATTAGGATAACTTGTGTGTATTTTATTGCCCAATCGGTCATGCCATATTCAATTGTCCATTTTTTTGGTGACAATTCGATTGAAACTGTGCCTGAGCATTGGATAGACAAAAAAAATGGTACTTGTGCTTGGCTTAACAAAAGTAAAACCGCTTCACGGTTTATTGAAAAAAAATGTATACCTAACGTGATTGAGTATACATATTTAAAATGCAGAGAATTATATAAAGGAATTGGTTAATATAATAACATATACCTAATAATTTTTCAGGTTATCAGTTTTTTTTAATTAGTCTATTTTGTATTATTTCTATAAATTAATTTGTGCATATATTGTACTTATTAAATTACTATTATTTAAAGAAAAAACTGTTTTCATTATAGATTCATTAGTTGAAGCTAAAATTAAATCTAAAAAGCTTTGTACATGTCTGATTTATCGTCTACAGAAGAAACAGTTTCAGCTAATAAACGCCATAAAGAAATTATAATATCTTCTCCTACTTTGTCTACAAATTCATGCCCATTGTTTTTAGGTAATATAATAAATGTATCTATTATAGGAACTAATAAAAATTATAATTTATCAATTTTAATGATATACTATGAAAATTTGATTTTAATTTAGATTCTGATAATGATCTATCGTCTAAAAAATCAAGCACTAAACCTAAGTTTAGTATAATATTATGATTGGCTCTGATAATGAACATTTTAGTAGTTGTTCTCCATTGCCAAAAACATTAAATGATTATCCTCGTGAAGTCGTTATTGATGGTAAGAATATACTATAATGTTTACATATTTTACTAAAAAAAACTATTATTCTTGCTATATTTATTATAATTACAATTGATATAACTTTTAACTAAGTAGTTTGTATTATAAACAATAAACATAGATTCTGAAAATAAATTGAAGTATAAGGAACCTAACTGTTCACCACCTGTTACAAGTGAATCACTTAAAACCATTGAATATAATAGCAAAAATAAAAGTCAAAACGGTTGGTCACCATTTAAATTGGGTAGTCTGGATAAAAATGTTAAAGGTAATAATATTACCTATTGACTTTAACCTAATTAAAATGTAATGTTGTGTTATCAATACATATAGGCAATGTCTATTTTCTTTTGATCTAGTCTAGCTTTATTAATTATTGATATTATTTTTAATTAAGTGGTTTGTATTATTATAAACATAGATTCTGAATATAAACGGAGGTATAATAAGGAACCTAACTATTCACCACCTGTCACAAGTGAATCACTAAAAACCATTGAATATAATAACAAAAATAAAAGGCAAAACGGTTGGTCGCCATTAAAATTGGGTAGTCCAGATAAAAATGTTAAAGGTGATATTATTTATTTTAACTTCATTGAAATTTTATATTGTTTTATCATAAATGTTTACTGAATGTACTATATATTATATAAATTAGCATGTTCCATTTTAATTATTTTACTAGCTTTATATAACTAATAAATATGTAATTTTTTTGAATTGTAGATAATAATAAAAAGCCCAATTTAAAAAAACCGTGGTCATCCAAAGATATACCTTCTACATCAACTTTTAAATCATATAGTTGAAAAGAGTACAGTCACAGTGAACATTTACTGTCAAAAAGAAACAATAAATGTAATAACGTGCTTTATATGTGCTTTTCTTATTAAACTCTTATACAGTTCTAGATTCAGGTAATAGTGAGCCAATATTTAAAAGAAAACCATCATCCACATATACACCAACCTCAAATTTGGATTCATTACGTAGTAAACAACAACTTGGTCGACCATATTCAAATATTAATGGTAATGCGTTATCTATAGCTCAAATTTGAAGATTTTAATTTGTATTGGTATTTTTCAGACAACAAAAATTCTGTAGGGCGAGAATTATTTTCTAACTCCAATAAGCCTGAGGATGATGAATCGTCTTTCTCACATACTAATTGTTTCGGTAAAAAGAAAAGTTATCACGTAGATCAGGATGATGGTCCAACTCGTGGCGTTATAGCTGAAGTTACACCTCAACGCTATTCAAATGGTATAATCACAATATAATAATAATAATATAATATAAACTATTATAGTTAATACATCAATAATTGAGAAATCAATACTTATAACTAAAAAGTTTAAAACGCAGAATACTATTTCTAAAAATGAAATCTATAAAATAACTTGAAAAATTGTGTTGAACATGTTAGTTTTTATACTTTTATTTAATTTTAGTTGAAAACCATAAAAACTCATCAATTTAAATTAATAATTAAAAACTAAATTCAATAAAGTTGTATTCAACTGTAGTTAATATGCAGGGTTTGAAATGAATGCAATTCATGAGTACATTAAATTTTTACATTATCAATTATCAATTATAATTGTGAATGCATTTATTTCACAAACAAATATGAATGGAAATTGAATGATTTGAATGTAATTATATGCATTCTTTTTCTAATCTCATAGAAAATAAATTATATTTTTAATACCAAAAAATAGTTTTTACTTTGTATTGTAAAGCTCTAGCAATAACATGGAGTCTGAACTCTGATTAATCAGTTGGTCACTCTTCACTATCACTCGTCAACCACAGAGTACTCATAGATTTAAAATGTGTGTATTTCAATTTGCTATACCTACCTCGTTTATTAACTATTGATATGGTTCATGCAATGTAAAAATGCCTTGTTAAACACGCAAAATAAATTAATATATTATGTTTTATTCAAATAAAATAAAACATTTTTTTACAATGTGTGTTGTTAATAAGATGCATTCTTTTCTTAAAAGAATGCAAATATGAATGCATTCAATTTTAAGCTCTGTGAATGCATTTATTTTTTGAATGAATGTTCCAAACCCTGTTAATATGCACATGTACCTAATTATGCAATGATATATATTATTTTGACAATAACTTTTTGTTAAATTTAGGTATACCTACTTATATAAATAAAATATTAAAATTACTTTTTATTTAATTTAAATTACAACTATAAGTATTATAATAGTATACTATACTATTTTGTTAATATTTTCAGATTTTCAAAAGCAGGTATTACGCATGCTTACATACTTGACAAGTGAAGTACGATACTTGGAATCTGGACAGGCAGAAATACTTAAACAAATCGAAAATGCAGCATCTGACAACAACTTCAGTAATTCAGAAACATTATCAGAAAGTCTATTCAAAGATCTTACAGATTGTTCATTACTAATTGACAATATATTCGATCTTAACAAACTTGAAGATAAATTATCTGAAGATAAATGTTGTAGTAAACCCAATGCACCTGCATGGTGTTATACTATATTAGATTACATTATATTTAATTGAGATAGTTTATTAATACACCTGCATTATAAGCAATAGGCCAGAGATCAGAAAAACATAATTTTTCTGTCGATAAGTAATAAATTTATAATTATAGGATATTATTATGATGATATCATTTATATAATGGTATATAATTATTTAATGATGATTATGTAAACCCATATCACTCTAAAATAGACTATAGTCCCTGCATGTCATTGAGAACTCATTAAATACGAGTAGAGTATTAGAAGTAATTAGAAGGTAGTTCACTCCAATGTAAGACTATTGCTCGTCGTGGACTTTGTCACAGCCACATCGCCGCGAGTTTACGGTCATTCCCAGTACTTGTAACTTTTACATAGCAGCAAGCTATTTTACTTATGTTTTATATTATTGTTTAATGTTTTATATTGTTTAACTTAATAAACTTTTACTTTATTTCAATTAAAACAACAAGTGTTTTAATTTTCAATACCTACCTTTCTCACAACAACTCAAGCTCAACCACAGAACGTGCTACGTCGTTTAAATAATTAATTTGTACGAAGTCGCAGTGTCCTGCACAGCGATCACTACTCGTACAATGTTTTCGTAACAAATTGGTAAATAAATAATTACACTTATTAATAAAGTTAAAAATAATTACATAAATAGGTATATACTTATTACTTTTTTTATTAGGTTAATGAATTATCTTGCACGGGAGGAAAAAATTTAAAATTAATGGTTAAAAGAATTATGAATAAATTATTTACTGATCAACTTATGTCCCAATATTCCTTTACTGGGAAAAAAGGGAAAAACAAATTTAACAGTTTGTTTGTTTGTGCTGTTATTTTCGGTAAGTTGTGTATAATTATTTATTATAATTCAAAATCCCTTAATATCAATACTTGTTATATGCACATGTATACATATTTATATATAATGTTAATTAATTCTATTCTCCTACAATTTTATTGCAATTTGTTAATTATTATAATAATAATACAATATTATGGATATTTATAATATTTATAAATTGCATAACTGCAATATCGAATTGAAAAAAAATACGAATCATTTTTAAAAACCACCTGTAATAATTGTATTACATTATTGTTACCTATATTAAGAATAGAAGTAATGATACTAAGATTTTATGTCACATATATATTAACAATAATTAAAAAACATTAATTTAATGCTATTTTCTTTTTAGATTCTATTAAAAAAAGCAACAAATCTTGCAAAACTGCATCAATTGATGAAATTGAGGAAAGAATCAAGTATAACTTGGCACAAGCACCATTCAATAAAAAAAATGTTTCACAAAATTAAATAATAGTGAATATATATCCCAGATAGCAATTTTGTAATGATGATGTTCTATAAACATCGTGTATTCATTAAAGAAATAATATTTTGTTATAAACGTTTATATAGTATTAATTGGTTGTTTTAAAAATAATATTTAAATCCAAATATTTTTTTGATTTTAAATAACTATTTTGAAAAATAATATTTCGAATTTGATATTACAATGAAGTTATAATTAAAATAATTATATCATATTTAGAATATAATAATTATATGATTATAAAATCCAAATAATTAACTATTATTCTTAATCAATTATCATTATGATTTAATTATTGAAATATCTGAATAATATTATGAATTTATTATTTTTAATGGCTCAATATTAGAATAATATATTATTATTTTTAATAATCTATCAATAGGTTATTAAAATTGAGATAGCTATATAATATTTTAATTATATATATTTATAAATATTATATTATTACATATTGTGAAATTAAAATAATCTAATAATCAAGTATAATCTATATATAATTAATTATTATTCATTAAATGAATTATTATTATTATATATGTATATTTACTATTTAGATGGTTTATACTTTATACATTATTCAGTACTGGAATTGTCGGAGGAGTCAGCTTTATTATATGTCACACATTTCAGTTATTTCAGAATTCCCTTCATTTAGGAAAATTAGAAACGCATCGACCCGGGAATGTCTACTTTAGTATGGTGTATTATAGGATTTTGTTTTCATTTATTTTTCTAGCAAATGGTTTTTTTTCTTAGGAAACGGATATCGTATTATCGCCAACGACACCAACACTATTTATAGCTATTGCTATTTATAATATTATTATAGTTATTATTATGTATAATTTATCTAACATGTTTTATTTTAATAATTGTATTATTTGTATTATAATAAGACAAATATCCAGAGGTGGTTTTGGTTGTACGTATTATTGATTTCCCTCTCATAATAAAAAATAAACGCCACAAAAATGCAATTTTATATAAAATATATAAATGAGTAAATTACGATAACAATAATAATTATATGTGTTTTGTTGTTGAACGTGCCGCAGCCCGCAGCCGTGTCTGCGAGCAGACCATTATCTCATATCTGTATTCTATGGGGCTGACCCGCTGACCACCATATACCACATCTATTTTTAGTATCCAAATAAGCAATGATCATTGCGCGCGCATGCGTAATTCTACTTATTTAACTGTCGCATGCATGATTTGCACGACTCGCATACATAATAATAATATGCGCGTGTGTGTAATTAAGGAAAGTGTAGATAAACATGATCAACGTTATTAGAATGAAATCGCTGCAGAATTTATTATAACGTTACTTATGCATTTCATATCGTTGTACATCGGTATGAACCGCTAATAATCTACCTGGCGACGACGATAATATAAAATATTGTCTTATTTTGTGATTATAATAAAGCAATTCTGGTATTTCCCAAAAGTATCTCAGTATCGGTTATCGACTATAATAATGACTGATTAGTGATTAGATTACTGGCAATCGCATTTTGTCAATCGACATTTAACATTAACAGTAAGTTGTAGTTGTATTCGACATGGACACACAACTACACAAGTTATTTTGATTTTAAACAATCATCTACATTCTACAGCAAGCGTGTTCACAGCAGTCTTGCACTCTGCAAACAATATACATTCATACTGCAATATACGACGACGGTACCAAAGCGCACGACTTCTTGCAAGTAAGTGAATCTACATAATACATTATTATTAATAATTTATACACGAAACGATTCGTGAAATTGATACATTTACGTCTTACAGCCGTAACCACGTTTATGAACGTTGCGTAGACTTATTATGTTTAGGCTATACCTAATACATGTGGCATTAATTTGGCTAAATTTCACTGTAGTACCTTACAATATGAACATAGCACTTGTATTATTGTCTCTGTCTTACACGTGGTCGTACATTACCTATAATCTATATCAAATGTTTGTGTATCTGTTTCAATATTGTGCTCTTGGTTTTGATATTAGACTATTAGAGTGAATTGATCTATTATAAAATTAAAAGGTACCTTAGATTATTCTAGGGTCCCATGTGAGTTTCTATTGATATTAGGATTTATTATTATTATTATTACCTATTTATTTATATTTAGTTATGGCCATAACTATTGCTTACATATAATAATATCAATATAAAAGCCTACATACACTATAGTTAATAATATTAAATTTAAATTATTTAATAGATCAATTCAGTATTTGAAAATACTCACTAAAATCAAGCACACTTATATATTTGCAACTGTTTTGTAAATATTTTATATTATTGAAAAGTATATTATTTATTAAAAATCTAAATACATATATATGTTCAAGTAAACAATGTAATATGTAAAGTATAGAATAATATTAATTATTTATTAGTATGAAAAAGTGTCACATGGTTAAAATAAAAACTTTGTATTTATTTAAGTTTTCATGTACCTATGGAATTTAAAATTTTAAGTTAGTGAAAACTAAGATACATTTATTATTAAGAATATTTTGTTTTTCTGTGTATAGTATTTTTTTTTTTGTGTTTATTTGGTAATCTATATTGCAATTGTTATTTTTGTATCACTCATCATGTTATGTTTAAATTTAAAAAGTTCTATAAGTATGAAATTTATCTTTCCTTATAATTTAGAATGTCATACAGAAAAAAAACAAGTAATTTTAGTAGCCGGTCCAAAAGAAGAAGAGTTCAAGAAGAAGTGGAAGAGTTTGTTGAAATTTCAAATAATATTACATCAACTTCACCTATCTTTATTGAACCTCCCATAATAAAACCTATTGAAAATCAATATTTTGACTCCAACCAACAATTAATGACAAACAATCATATTACTAATGATGTAGAAGATAGTGAACTTATACCTCAATTAGTACATTCATTATCATTAACATGATCTTCTGAGGAAGATGATTCGTGTGATGATGACTTAACTAATTGGATTGATATTTTTGATGAAGTATCATTATTTAGGTCATTAATTTCTGAATGGGCTGTTTCATATAACATACCTCAAAATGCACTTAACAGATTATTAACAATACTTAAACAGCATAAGTGTTTTAAAACTTTACCAAAAGATTCAAGAACTGTTTTAAATACAAAACAAATATCTATTTCAAATTATCGAACTGTGGAGCCAGGGGCATATTATCATTTTGGTATATTAAATGGAGTGAAACAAGTAATTTAGGTGAAAATAAAATTGTTCAGCTTGTTGTGGGTATTGATGGCTTGCCAATTTTTAAAAGTAGCCCAGATCAATTTTGGCCAATCCTGGCATATATTCGCCCTAATAGCAATAAAGTGTTTCCTATTGGAATTTATTGTGGTAAAGAAAAGCCTATTGATAGTAACGATTTCTTAAAAGAATTTGTTGAAGAAGCAAAAGAATTAATTGAAAATGGTATTTGCATTAATAATACATTTTATACATTTTCTATAAATGCTTTTTCTTGTGATGCTCCGGCCAAGTCGTTCATCTTAAAAATTAAAGGGCATTCTGGATTTTATTCTTGCTCTAGATGTGAGCACGAAGGAGAATATATATCTAATAGAATTTGTTTTCCATACACTTTTTCTACAAATTGCCCCCCAAAGAGATCTCATAGAAATTATAAAATGCAAACTCAGGAAGAACATCATGTTGGAAATATCTCCATCATAGCAAATTTGCCTAACTTTAATATTGTCACTGGATTTTCTCTTGATTACATGCACTTAGTATGCCTTGGAACCGTTCGTAAACTAATTTTATTATGGATTAAAGGACCAGTTGGAATTCGTTATCCAACTTGGAAAATAAAAGAAATATCCAATTTTATTCTAAACATTAAAAAAAACATGCCTTGTGAGTTTGCAAGAAAACCAAGAAAACTTGAGGATGTTAATAGATGGAAAGCCACCGAATTTCGAGTATTTTTACTCTATATTGGTACAATTGTCACTAAAACATCTTTAAAAGATTTACATTGGAATCATTTCTTTAAATTAAATATATCTATGATAATATTATTAAGCCCAGATTATTTGAAATATATTGAAGTTGCAAGGAGATTGTTGAATAGTTTTGTCAAAGATTTTGAAACAATCTATGGTCGTCATTTTATATCACATAATATTCACGGTCTAATGCATTTATGTGATGACTATAAGGAGTTCGGGCCACTAGATCAATGTTCAGCATTTCCATTCGAAAATTATATGGGATATTTGAAAAAAATGTTGAGAAAGCCGCATAAGCCTCTTGAGCAAATTATTAAAAGATATAGTGAAGTGTGTTCATTAAAATCTCAAATGATTAGCAAAAAACACCCTTTTTTAGCTGGACTTCATAATCGTGGACCCACATTACTAAATACAGGAAAACAGTTTACTTCTATAATATTTAAAAGCATGATCCTCAAAACTCATATTGAAGCTGATTCCTATTTTATAACTCATGAAAAGATTATAGTAAAAATAATTAACATTAATCAAAAAGAAAATTCGGAAAATATTGTTTTAATTTGTAAACAGTTTGAAAAAAACATCAATTATTTGTTAAACCCATAGTCTGGTGAATTAGACATAATATATGTTGTTGAAAATTTGTCTAGCAATTTTTATGAGTATTACACTTCGAATATTAAAAAAAAAAATTATTATTTTGCCTGCAAATAATAATTTGATTGCACTACCAGTTATTCATTCAAGCTGTACATAATATTTTTAATTATTTGAACTACCTATATAAGTTATTAGTATTAGTAAATGTTGTAAACTATCATTTTTACTTATACCTAAATAAGTATATTTTTATTATAAATTAATTTAGTTAATATTTTTAATTTTTAATGTATTCTCAGCTGTATTATAAATGTTACTCTTAAAAAAAAATATGTATATTTCTCCGTTTTAATCTAACTTATTTATTTTTCATCTTGTATTACATTTTATTTTTCTTATATTATGTTTAAATAGTACTATTTTAAAATGTGGTCAGTTGTTGAATTTAATGATGATCGTTCAGTCGAAGCAGTTCCATCGTTTTGGATAAAAAATAAAAGATGTGCATGGCCTAAGAAAAACTCAAAACAAATGATTGAAAGGAGACGTCAACCCAATGAATTAGAATTTGATTTCTTAAAAGCTCGTGTGCTTGGAAATAACATTGGTATGCATTTGTTTTTTTTTAATCCTAAGAATTATTTATTAACTCACTTTACTTGTTTTTAGGCAATTACATTTTAGCAAGAGCTAAAGCCAAAAGATCAAGTAAAGCTAAAAAGATATTGCAAAAGCAAAAACAAACTTCAGTTAATCGTGTAATGTGGAGTCCTACAGCCCTTGACAATTCGGGTAAGTTATATTTTGTTTCAATTAAATTGTATATGTTTTCTATTTTTTTATTTTAGGTAAAGTGACCACAGTGAATCTGATAAATATGACAGTGATAAAGATCCAAATTACAACCCTAGCTTTATAGTTGCCAGTAGGTTTATACAAATTAACTGTATTTATTATTTTATAAGCAAATTAATATGCAATATATATTATATAATTACTATTTTTATAGCTACAAATCATGATTCCTTGTAAAAACATCTTTGTTAAATAGAGATAGATCTAAATTATCTAAATATTAATACATTTACTTGTTTGTATTTCTACTACAGTATTTATTAGTTATATTTCCTTATGAATTTATAGGAACACCGGAGTCTACTGAAAATATTATGTCGAAAAGCAGAGAAAATATAACTTATAGTTGTCCTAATATAACTTCAAATGTTAAAAAAGTTCTTAATTTTGATAACGATAAGTTCCGCCGTTCTTTAAGCCCTAGTTTATTAGGAGTGGATATTTTAAAAACTAATGGTAAACAAGGTAATTTTTAAATCATTTACAAAATAAATTCTAATTATATTTTTCTGGAAATTAATAATATAGTAATTTTTGTCATTTAATAACATGTACCCATATTTTTTTGAAAAAAAAACAAGCAATCAAATCTAAAAAGATAAATGAACCATATTTGGAATTAGTACATACATCATCTTCACCATTTAAAGTATCCATAGTTGAACCAAGTGATGTTCAGCCATCCCTGATAAATACCTCTGCTGATATAAATCACAGTCAATCAACATCATCTAATTCACAACTAGGTAATTTAGTTGTTTTAAAAATATTGATTGTGTTTTATAATTTTTCATATTTTATATATGTACTTATTTATATTTGTTTCAGAATTATTACAGAAAATTAATCGTACTACTTGTACTATAAAATATGATTTACAATAATTGAATGACAAAGTTAGTAATTTAGAAAATATGCTTCTAAAGCAAGATTGTTCTATAAATAGAGAATTCATGGATAAAAGTTCTGATAAATTTCAAAATGAATTTTTAAATTTACCTCTCGAAACTGAACAGGAATTGGATGCATTTGAAATTAATCTTTTGAATAATGACTTCAGAACCAAAATGGTAATTTATTTTCAAATTAAATTTTATGCTGTAATATTTTAATAATATAATTAAATTGTAATTTTTGAGATATTATAATTAATATAATAGGTATTCAACAAAGATACTAAGTACTTATATTTTTAAACAATATTATCATATAACTTTTATGTACATTATATGCATATCAACATATTTATAGTACTTATATGTATTAGGTTTATGTTTGATTATATAATATTTTTATTTATTTATCTCAATTGCATTGCCTATTTAGCTTATTATAGCAATAAGTAAATATTTATAGAATTTAAAAAAATATCCAAGGGATTAATTTTGGAAAATAAAAATGTGGCAGTTAATTTAAAATATAAACAATATTGATAAAAATAATAAGTTATTATTAGATGAAATTATATATGATATTAAATGATAGAACTAACTCTTATTGATATTATGTATCACTATAATTTGAATAATCCTAATAATTGTAATTGGATATTATATAATTTTCAAAATTATAAAATATGTATAAAATTTGATTTTCAATATTATATTGTATGTAACTATAAGTCTTTGTAGATTTCAGAGCTTACACGATTCTCTCGTAATTCTTTGCCAAGTACCATACGTTCAATAATGAGGTATATTTTCAAAGATAATTTACTTGAAAAGTATAGCTACAAAGGTTTTAAAAAGAAGGTGTTTCACACATTGTCAATATGTTCAGTGATATTTGGTAAGTTCTTATTCGAATTATAAATTTGATCTATTTTATAAATTACAGTAATTTGGTAATTGATGCTTATTTTAACATATAATTTACAGAATCAATTAAACATATGAAAAAATTTAGTAAATTTGATGCAATTGATGTTGAAACACCATTGAGAACTTTCATTTCGGGGGCCAAGTTCAGGGATGTATCTAATAAGAAGACCTTTTTACAGAATACCAATAATTCCTCAATTTAATTTTGTATTATATTTCATAAACTAATTTGTATTATTAAACTATATATTACTATATTATAATATGTATTTATTATAAATTTTAATAATGTTATATTTTTTCTCTAAAAAGATTATTATGATTTTTTTTTTTTTTTTTTAATAGTTTTTTGATTGACTTATGAAGTTATTATTTTATCATATATATTTACTAATTTGTATTAATAATGTCATGTAATTTTGTATCTAAGAAGATCATTATAGTTTATAACCCTTTGTATTATACTATTATACATAAATGTTAATTCTGATTTAATCAATAATATGAATTTGATAAATATTAATATTTTTTTATTTAATTGAATTATTATTTTTTTTGTTACCTGTATTAAATGGAAACCTGCCTAAAATGGAAAAATATCCGGTTCCAACCATTTCCATATTATTACACAGATTTCACTGTACACAGTGCTGCAACTACCGGGTGTACAAGGTGTGCATTGCACAACGGCCCCAGGCTAATTTAGTATATATATATTGTTATAATAATATTGTTCTTAAGATATTTTTCATTTCATATCAATTTGTTTATATTATAAATATATTATAATATTATATGTTTACATTTTAATTTTAAGATTTTATTAATAAATATTTGGTCATATTGCAAGTTAAAAAATTAAATATGCATAATGTTGTTGAATATTATTTTATTTAATTTTTAAATAAATGAAAATTTAATTATACAATAGTAATGATTATTTGATATTCTGTTAAGACATCAATAAAACAATAAAAAAATATTATCAATTAAGAGTTAAAATAAAACATTTTATAAATATTAGGTCAATATAATTTGATTGATATTTTAAATATAATATTATATTATCATTATAATCAAAATATTAATATAACAAGAATTCTGTGGCCAAATGACAACAAATGAACGTTCGAATAACATTTTCCCGATCAATATCCAATCAAATACAAACGTTTATATGATCAAAACATTAAAAATATAATATCTTTTTTACATCAAATAAATAAAATCTAGCTATATGGGATTATATATATATTACAATTATAACCACAATAATATTATTATGACTATCATACCGAATTGATTAAAATATTGAAATATTGTAATAATATATAACTTGCAATTAATATTCAATTAAAGACTGCATAATTTATTGATTTATTAATTTAAGTCATCATAAAATACAATTTGAGTTTGATTGAATTTGACTTTTCTGATCACATAAATGTTGCATTACCTACCATAAAAACCTTTGCAGGCTTTGATATTAAAATATTATGTGCTTTAATTTATTTTATGATTATTTTCCGGTGAATATAATAAATGCAAATGCTGAGCTAATAATATGCAGAAAACTGTTGGATTTATATTTATATTTCATGATGTTAACTTGCATAAACTTTTTTACGAATAAATTATATTATATATATTGAGTATTTCATTTTATACATACTTCTATACTTAATTCCTGCCTATTTACTCAGCTGTCTCATTTAAAAGTAACTTATTCAGGTGGTTATAGGCAGTTGACATGCACTTTTTGTTGAGTTGTGGTCAGGCAACACCAGTTTTTCTCCCCCATTTAGAAAACCATTTGTATGCCTTTTATGTAGTAAAATCTCACTCGTGCGAAGAAGCCTGAAGTATCTTATTATATTATGAGAACTAGTAAATAATATGTCCATAAATAAATCATATGTAATTACTAATTATAGTTGTAGTGTACAAGTATAAAATAATATAACCGAATAAGAAGTCTAGTTGCTTTGCAATTGTTAACTAAAAAAGTCAACTCTAAAAGTATTAATAAAACTTTAAAAATTAATTTTACTTTCAATTATAATTAATAATTATATATTATACATTTTTATCTTATTACTTAATTTATCATATCTATTGGCAACATGCCTGCAACATCCAAATACAATAAAATAAATATTTTCCTATTACTTTCTTAATCTTAAATAAATATAATTGCAACTTTTATAAAACATTTATTGACTTTTAATAAACAATTATGGAATATTGAAATACAATGTTTTTACAACTTTGGTTTTACAAATGTTTAATAAATGTTTAGTGTTTGGTATTCAAACAATAAATGTTTCTGGTTCAATAAATATTTATATGACTTTTATTATATATTTTAAATTATATACCAAATGAATAACAAACGATTATTAAATATTGTCATTAAAATTGGAATATTTAATAAATATTTAAAACATATTTGTTTGCTGTGTGGGTAAATACTATTATTCGCTCATCGCTTTCGATTACCGACACCGAGGATGATGCATAATAAGTCATTCTAATAATACCGATTAGTGATTATGAAAAGCCAAAAGTTAAGAATATCCCTGTATTCTGTAACTCCTCTCAACCTATAACATTAAATTTATGAAGCAAAATAATAACCTTGCGTCCTGTATAATAATATTAGGTTTATATTTATGTATAATATTTATATGTACATACCTGAGATCGGAAATTGGCAAGCTATCATTTTGGCTTATAGTTTTTGGCGCCTTTTAGATTCTGAACGAATTGATGAATGTATTGATTTTACAATGATGTGTGTTTTTTTTTTGTGTGTCTGTCTACAGCATAACTAGTCGAAATAATGCTCCAATTTTAAACTATGGGGTTGGTTTCCGATGTAAAAGTGAATATCCTTGGTACAATATAGAGGTAAAAAGTTATTTTTCAACAGTTTTCAAAAATATCGAGAAAAACAAAAAAAAAAATGACGGAAAAACGGCAATTTTTATGCAAAACCAGTTTTCGGCCAAATCGATTTTTTTTTATGGTTGTAATTCAAAAACTAATCACTGAAAGATTTGTAAAAATTTGAATTTTGTAATAATTGTTTATTTTATCGTGTTAAAATTATCAAAAATGCCTGTTTGTATTGTCCCAAATTGTTTTAGTGGAAGTAAACGGAAAGGGTTGTATTGTGACCCAAAAATACATTTACATCGATTTCCAAAAGATGTACGAATGAGAGCTTTGTGGGTGGAACAAATTCAACATGCTTCAAACGTGATCAAAGAAATTAACTGTGATACTGGTAAATCATTAATCATGTGTGTACCTATAAATTGAATTTAATAATGTTTTTATTAAGACTTAGAGATTAATGATAAATTATTGAAGGATTGGCCATTGGCTGTATGGATTATACTTCATTTTACTTTTTTGAAATATTTAGTTGATAAATATTTTACCAAAATTTTTAAATGCTTAAAATTGAATTGTTGTATTAATCAATTTAACCAATTTTATTTAAGCTGTTGTATGTTCTTTACATTTTTCCCTAAATCCATATGAAGAAAGAACCATAGTGCAAAATATGTTGGATTATTCTCCAAAATGTGGTAGAAAACTAAAACTTACTGCTATCCCTTTTAGGTTGGTTTCAATTTAATTTTGTGATTTTTTTTAATAAGTTTAACAATTAAAAATATGAATTTATTGTATTTTGTTGTTTATTTAGTGACAGAAATCATTCATCCCCAATTAAAACTCCAGCTGGATTATTTTCTGTGACAAATTCAACTGATAAATCTAACAGGTGCCTATATATTTAATAAATTATGTTTTTATTATATTATGTATACTTATGGTGACCAGAAATACTATTTTTCATAGGACAATACTCTTTTTTGATGCAAGTCTTAGTGTTATCAACAATAATATTAAGTCTATGAAATTGTAACCTTTTTTTAAAAATATTGTGGGCTACTACATGTTTATGATTTTTTATAATTTGATATTAATTTATATTTTATGGTTCGAGCTAATGCACTCTAATAGTTTGTTAGTATAGAGTTAATTTAATTTGTTAATGTATCCTACACTTTAACAAAGTTTTGTATTAATTTATTCAAATTTTACACTTGGTATTTTTACCTTTAAAAAATAACTAAAATATTTATACTTTAGTTTGAGTTTACTTAAATTTCATAAAATTGTTATCATAAAGACCACATCTAATGAGTTGACATAATAATTTTAAATAATTAGTTTTTTAGTACCTAGGTAATAATAATAATTAAAAAAAATAAATAATTTTTGTAGAAGGAGATTGGCAATTACGGCAGGATAAGCTAAGTTTTAAAATGTACTTTTTTAAATTTTATATCTGGTCTCCATATGTATACTGCATTTTAACCACAGAAAATATTATATTGTGATACAACATACAGTAAAACAGATTAAAAGACTTAGTACTAATTAAATTATATAGTTATAAATAGTCAAAAGATAACAGTTAAAATTAAGAATTAAGTTTGGTTATAATAATTTGGTAACTCATAGTTTCATTGTTTTAATTAATATTTCCTTGGTCACAGTCGCACTCCCAGTTTTTTCATCCATTCGATACCCTCCTCACTGGCTGTGTGGATTTCTTCCATACCTCTTGAGAGCTTCATTAACGGGCATTCTTCGACTCTATGATTAATGGCTTGCTTTTGTCCGCAGCTGCATAGAGATTCCACTATTCCCCACTTATGTAATAGATGATTGCATTTTCCTTGGTTAGTTCTAATGCGATTTAGCGTGGTCCATAAGGCACGTGGTAAGTTGAAACCTGGTACTTTTACCGTCGGATTATCAACCAGTGATGAATTTCGTACCTCATACTCTAGCCAAATCTTTCTACATTCAACCTGTAATTCCCTAGCGGTTATATCTTCATCCCAAACAGGGCGTCTAGATTTTAGCCTTTTATTCGGGTGATGTTCTATGTCGTTATAGATAGGCAGTTCAGTGTTCTTTTTAACTTTATTGATAATATTTTGTGTAGCTATTTGTCTACGGATTTCCGGGGGGCCAATGTTTGAGAGTACGGGAAGCCATTGAGTTGGAGTGCTTCTTACTGTACCCGTGACTATTCTCATTGCTGCATTTAGTTGAACGTCAACTTTATTGCAGTGAGCACTTCTTGTCCACACGGGAGCGCAATATTCAGCTACACTGTATACTAAGGATAGTACTGAGGTTCTCAGAGTACCTGCGCTGCATCCCCAAGAAGTCCCAGCTAATTTGGATATGATATTGTTTCGTGATTTTATTTTGTTTTTTGTAGTTTCTAACTGTTGTCTAAAAGTAAGCGCCCTATCGAGTTTAATTCCGAGATACCTAGGACATTCTTCATTTGCGATGTTGACTCCACCAATTTTTAGTTTAAGTTCTCTATTTGCCTCACGATTGTTCAGGTGGAAGGCCACTGCTGTTGTTTTATTAGCATTTAGGTTGAGATGCCAGTTTTTGAAATAGATTTATAAAGGACTATGATCTTTGTTCAGGGTCTCTTCTAGTTTTTCAAAGGTCTTTCCTTGGGCTACTAGACATATGTCATCTGCATAGCATAGATTTTATCGTATTAGTTACCTCAATGTCGGCGGTGTATATGTTAGCGTTAAAGTAGTTATTGGCGATATTTTATGAAATACCTAGCTATTACATACATTAACCAAATCAATGCGATAAAACATATAATATTAAATTTAACTAGGTATTTTATGAATCCCCCGTAATTGCTCAGTTATAGTTTATATATTAGATTTCGTTAAGATAAGGCAAGATAAAGTCAATAATAAGTGACGATTAAATCTGACCCAACGTTCCGACGAATTTATTATTTCGTTGTGGTAGAACATACAATATATTTTGTTTGTTTCTCGTTAAGTTGTTTGCAGTACACCATAGTTATATACATTCAACGCATTATATAGCTGTAGTACATACACGTGTTTTAATTTTTTTGATTAAATGTTTTTAAAATTATATTCAATATGGACGAAACAATGATTCTTATGAAACAACAATTTTACGAATCAATTGAAAAACGTGAGTACAAAAATAATAGTGCTATTTTATCTAACGAAAAATATTTAAATTTGATATCTGACGTCAAAAATATGAAATTAAAAAAACGCAAACCCGTGATTATTGGCTTGCGAAAAATTACGATTTAATAACAATAAATGGCGTCGAAACATTAATTTACCCATTTAATGAAAACAATCCTAATTTCAAGATATACGTTATTATAGACCACATGTTTGACATTTTAAACAATGTTCATAAGTCAATTGGACACGGAGGAAGGGACCGTATGCTATTTGAACTTAGTAAAAATATAAAAATATTACCCAAGCTGATGTGAAATTATATTTAAATTTGTGTATTCCATGTCAACAGAAAAAAAATCACAAAAGAAAGGTATTGTAGTCAAACCAATGGTTTTTAACGATTTTAATAGTCGCTGTCAAATTGATCTAATAGATTTTCAATCACAACCTGATAGAGATTTTAAATTTATATGTGTCTATCAAGATCATTTAACAAAATGTTGTATTTTAAAACCCTTAACTTCAAAACGAACAGAACAAGTCGCTTGTGTGTTATTAGATATTTTTTGTTTATTCAGTGCGCTCGCTTCTCTTCAATCTGACAATGGCAGGGAATTTTGTAATGAACTAATTAATTCATTGCGTGAGATGTGGCCTGATTTAAATATCGAAACCACGGCATAGTCAGTTGCAGGGCAGTGTTGAACGAGCCAACCAAGATATTGAAAATATATTAACTTGGATGCAAGATAATAACACCAATAAATGGAGTGATGACTCAGATTCGTTCAATTTATGAAAAATAAAGCCTATCATTCTGGAAATAAAAGGAAGTCCATACAATGCTATGTTTGGAACTGACCCTAAAACTAGTATAACGTCAAGTATATTGCCACACACTATACTACAAGAAATACCATCAACTGAAAATAGAAAACACAAACAAACAGAAGAACGAAAAAATGCAAGAGACAACTTAGAAATTCAAGCGAAAAAAATGAAGAATTTATCAAATGCTAAATTTCCAGAAGCAAAAGAAGGTTCAATAGTTCAACTTAAAATTCCTGATGTTGATAGAGGGAGGGGAGATCCTCGATCGGTAATTGCTGTAGTTCTCAAAATTACTGAAGATGGGTTCTATCAACTTGGATGTAATAGTGGTATGTATATTGTATAACAATTAATAAATTTTTTAAATTTATACATTTAAATAATACCTTAATTTTTAAAATTATAGGTATTTTAAAACAGCTATATGCACGATCCCAGTTCACTACGTTGTAATGATATGTTCAAATTTACATATCATAAATTTTGTTAATTCGTTATTTTCATTTAATAAAATATATAACGGTCGAGTTGTCGTACGCATGTAATAAAATCTAAAATAACCCCAATAAATCATGTCACTGGTGATTGGAACGATTCCTATTATCTAGTCTCGTACAGGACACTGTACGGGATTATAACGGTACTGCGCAACACATGCAACTTCTTTCATGTGCCGCCGGAGACGGGGGATGGTCCGGTCAGGGTCGCTTTCACCAGGGAAAAAGACAATTTTCTTTGGGGACACCGACACCTTTGATCGGGCCGCCGATGGCTCTGGTGGACCTGGCCTAAATCGTCTCCTCTCATCAGTGCATGAGCACCCTCCATAGCGAGAAGTGCATGAGCACATCCAAAACATATAAGTGCATGAGCACCACCCAGACAGACAAGTGCAGGAGCACAGGAGACTTACTCGCAACCACTCAAAGGACATTGCCTACGACAACTTTACTGTTTCTTTTTCCTATAACGAAATTTGTCACAGTGTTTAGTTATTTCTCTCTTGAGTGCTTAAAATTTAATAAATTCTATCCTTGTTACGTCGACTGCAACCAGAGACAGCTGCGGACAAGGTAAGGTGCATGCGCATCCACATTTAAACAATAATAGTATTATAAAGTTTACTTGATCGTTCTCGAAGCTCGACCTCGAGAACCCTCCGACCATCAGGAGGAGGTGATTCCGCAAATTTAGAGTGATAAAACATAGGCTAAAATAATCGATAGATTTCTAATAACTTACAAATATATTTGAGGCAATCATTCAAGGCTTGTGTCCCTTGTGGTTGCCGATACAATTTATTTAAACTACTTCGCTTAAATCAAAACATTACTTTTAAAAATAAAATATTAATCACATATTAATATTTTTACCTTAACTATTATTCTTATTTTTAGTTTCTTTATTTTTGCGTTATTACAACGTGTTCCGAAACCTTATATCATTAAGCGATATTCCTCATGAAAAACAAATTTCCCTGCAATCTGCAGCTACAGAACAATCTATTGGAAATGGACAAGGTTTTTTTAAATGTACTTGTATCACTAAATGCTCCACTAATCGATGTGTATGCCGTAAAAATGTTGTTTTGTGCAATTCTAAATGTCACCAAAATCAATCGTGTACTAATTTTGACAAATAGTGTAAATAATATAAGTGTAATTAATTGTAATGTAGTATAAAAAAAAATTGTAAACATGACTAAGATAGATCCAAAACAAATCTTGTATAAAATATATATTTTTTTTAATGTTTATTCATTTTTATGATTTATTAGAATTTTTTAAAATAATTTATAATATCAATTAATATTAATAATATTCGTCTATCCACTTTACCTAGTTATTAATTTAAAATGTAACACTTTAACGATTCATTATCTGTAATTTTATAATATAACTAGTTATTCTATGCATTTTCAAGATAAAGTATTTATATAATTTGAAATTAAACACTTTAACTATAATGTTATGTTAAATTATAAAATAACTGGTTTAATACTTTAACGGTAACATATACATTAAATAGAGTCGGTGATAGTACTGATACTTGTGGTAACCCGTTTTGTAAGATTCTTTTCCAGCTTGTCCCCCCATTCATTTTGACTTTGAAACTTCTGTCAGAAAGGATTTGTTCCAATAAGCGTTAAATAGCTTTACATCTAAGAGTTTTTGTTAATTTGAGTATAGGCCTCTTTTCCAGACTGTGTCGTACGCTGCCGACAGGTTGAGAAAGACGGCCCCGGACTTCATCTTATTTTGAAAACCATTTTCCACGTAGGTCGTTAAAGCTAGCACCTGTTCGCAGCAGTTTCTTCCCCTTCTAAACCCAGCTTGCTCCATGGGTATTGTACGTTCTAATAGTGGAGACATTCGCCTTAGTAGTTATCACTCAAAAAGCTAGTATATTACTGATAGTAACGAAATTGGCCTATAATTTCTCGGGTCATTTCCCGACTTTTTTAGCTTTAGGATGGCCACGACTTTCGCTTCGCACCATGTCCCTTTGTTGACCACCGACGTGAAAAAGCGAGCAAGCCAAAGTCTACTTCTAGGGCCTAGGTTTTTGATAAATTCCGGTAATATTCCGTCGACACCTGCTGCTTTCCCATTTTTGACATTTTTTAAGGCTAGATGGACCTCCTCTTCTATAAAATCGTTCATTAAAGCAGAACTTTCTTCACAGTTGTCTAGTTCTTTTTTGTATTCATTTTTAATCTTAATGATCATTTGTTTTGTAGGTTTAATGTTCGAAGTTTTGAAAAGGTTACTTGCAACTGCGTTCGCTGTGATGCCCTGTTCTTTCCTGGTAGGTTGAGCGGAGCCCAGCTTTTTCTGCTTGAGTGGGAAAAGTCCATCTCTTCCATGGCTTTAACCCACCTTTGTCTCCGTTCTTCATCTAGTAAACTGATTAGCCGGTCAGCTGTTACATCGGATTGTGTTTGTTCGTACTCGTTTAGCAGTTTGTCGCATTCTTTTGACCAGCAGGGTATGTAATCCTGTCTATGTCCCCTGGGCATAGCTTTACCCGCTGCTATTTTGATTAATTTTGTAAACCTGTCATAGTTAAGCGGTATTGGCTCAATGCGGTTTATATTTTCTTCCATATAAGTTGTATATTTGGCCCAATCCGCTTTCCTTACATTCCATCTATTAAGTTTTGGTTTGCTCACTCTAGTTAGATTTAGACCGATATCCACTTGGACAGGAAGGTGTTGGCTCCTGGGAAATTCTTGTAATATTCGCCGATTTGCTTTAAGGGGCAAATTGCTAGAGTCCGTAGTGACAAAACATAAATCAGGGGATGTGATCGAACCCCATCTTCCTGATTTAAAAGTGCCGCCTTGTTTAGCATCATACAGTAACTGGAGATGGTTTAATTGAGCCCAGTTGCTGAGGGTTTCTCCATTATCATCTGTACTATTATAGCCCCATTCCATGTTGTGCGAGTTGAAGTCTCCTATATAAACTGCAGGGTGCTCTGCCAGTGGTAGAACAGATGTGGTCCATTTTTCTGACGGAGGTTTATATATGTTAAACATTTTTGTGTTCCCTATCTCGATTCCAACTTTATGCTTGTTTCCCTCTAACTCCTTATTTTTTTTGGGCCCAAGTCTTGACTCACACAGGTAGCCATGCCATGTTTGTTGTGCCCTATGTAGTCGATCAGCTGAAAGCCTAGGATCTTTAGCTTTCCAAGCTGATCATCTGGAATATGGGTCTCTTGCAGTGCTAAAGTGTCCGCGTAATGGAATACATGGATGATTAATTCAGCCTTTGACTTGGTCATTCCTTCAACGTTGAGTTGCACTATTCTTAAGAGATATTCTGTGGATTTATTACCATTTTTATTATTACCATGGTTTGAGTTTTGGTCTTTTTGGTTATCAAGGCTATATCCATTCTGTTTTTTGGTGTTTTCCTTTTTATAAATTTTTTTTTTTGGTTTTTAATAATTTTCGTTTCTTCTGAAACTAGTGCTATTTTTAAAGCATGTGTCCTAGTAGCCTGGAAAAAGGCTGTTTTGCCGGTTTGGTCGCCAATTTGGTGCTATTTTGTTTCGTGTCATAGTTGTATAGTTTCTTAAGTGGAGAACTTTGATATTACTTGGTAACAATGACACTACTAAACAGGGGACACCACGAGAAGGTACAGCACCTTTTCCCCTATAATATGTCATAATATGTTGTTTATATTACATTTTATTTTGTTTATTAATTTAATTAAACAATAAATATAGAAGTACCTATTTAAATTGAGATTACGCGTGTAGATTGGATACTTGCAAAGTCCTATTAATATTGGAAGTATTACTTATTTTGTAGTTATTTGTATAGTGATCAGATATAAAATATTAAAAAAAAAAAAAGTACATTTTAAAACTTAGCTTCTGCTTTGTCGTAATTGCCAATGCGTATACCTATTTTGCCTATATCATTGACCACAGGTCGTCTACAAAAATTGATTTTTATTAAAAATTATTATTACCTAGGATCTAAAAAACTAATTATTTAAAATTATTATGTCAACTCATTAGATGTGTGTCTTTATTTTAATAATTCTATAAAATTTAAATAAACTTAAACTAAAGTATAAATAGTTTGGTTATTTTTAAAGGAAAAATACTAAAAGTAAAATTTGAATAAATTAATAAAAAACTTTGTTAAAATGTAGCAAACATTAACAAATTAATTAACTATGCTAACAACTAAATAGATTACATTAGTTTGAACCATAAAACATAAATTATTACTAAATTATAAAAAATCATAAACATGAAGTAGCCCATAATATTTTCAAAAAAAGATAACAATTTCATATACGTAACACAATTATTAATGACACTACGACTTACATCAAAAAACCGTACCTACTATCTAAAGAAAAATAGTACTTCTGGTTACTATGTTTATAGTCCGTTATACAGTAGAATTCGGAAGTAATTGCAGTTAAAAACGTTGAAAATTGATTGTTTTATTGCAGTAAAAAATACCCAAAATTGTACTTGAAAATTGCGCTTAAATTTTGTTTTTTTGATGGTTTTTAGTTATAAACTTATTACATTTTAATCTTAAGAATTACGAATTTTGTAGTTTAATTAAAGCCTTATTTTTAATTTATAATAGGTACTGTTTAAAATAAAATGTAACAAACTTAAAGTCAAATTGGTTTTGTTCGGTTTTTTAGGAACCTGCAAGCAATTTTATAAAATTTTGTATTATTAATATATATAATAAAAAATTTGGAAACTTTCAAAAATGATTGCACTGCACGATAAATGATTTCTTCAGGTTCTCAAATTCGAAAGATCTCCTATTTGAAGACAATAAGTTCTTGTATATGGAAAAACTACGCTCCACGTCGACTGAGGTTATAGATGCATATTTAAAATAAATATATCAATTCTTGAATGAATAAATATTCTGGCAATTTATTTGCCCAAATTTTGTCGCCAGATAATATGTTTGATACTTTTTGTAAAACTTCAAATCCCTTATTTTTGTCAAGAACGTTTTTAAACTTGTCGTTATTAACCTGCCTGTTATTCCTGACTCTGAACTTAATTTTTCACAAACGTTTCTAACGATTTCAATACTTGTAGACCAGGGAAGTCCTCGAGTTTCTAATTTTTCTATGTTGTCAGGTAAATATCAATGATACACCGGCTGGACATTTTAAAAATATTTATTTTACCTTGGCAATCAATTTATCAACATTTGAAAATCGTCCTCTTGTTTCCTCAACAACTCTATGTGCACCATGTGCTTCACACGTTATAGGCACCATCTTAGAATAAAGCACTCCTATTGATTTTTTTACTTTGATCATGTACGGCACCACATCACTGACGAATAGCATTATGTCATCATGACGTATACCATCAGGCCAAAGAAAAAACATCAACCGGTCAAAAACTTTAGTGATGGTCAAATCATTTGTTTTCTCGAGCACCTCCGAGTAAAATATGTAAACTTTCCCTGATTTGTCTATTTCTAATGTTCCAATAGTAATATTGGCAATATGTCTTCCTTGAACATCGGTGGTTTCATCCACCGAAACCCATATTTTGTGTCCAACAATGTTGGATCTAATTTTGTTCATAATTTCTACGTAAATATAATTTAAATAACTTTTTCTTAAAATGCTTTCGTCAGGAATTTCTTTGTTTTAAATATTTTTCCAGAAACAAACGGAAATCTTTTTTGTTAACTTTGCTTAGAGGAATATTAGCTGATAATAATGTTTGACAAAGATCTTTGGAAAATGTAGATTTTTTGAACACAATGTAAGTGTTTGCTGTACTTTTGATGTTATAGCATTTTGATGGCGATTTATGGCGCGGCTGTGTTAATCAGTTTTTAAATGATGCGTAACTGTGTATCTTTGATCTGTGGATGCTCGAACTTCACATCACTTGCAAAAAAAGAGCTGACTGATCACTTGAAAATACATTTTTTCCAAACTCATTGACGTATTTCGATAACACACTAGGTATTGATTGCTTATTTTTCAGTATTTTTGACGTTAATACGAAATAATAAATTACAAATGTATAATATGACGAAATACGCGACGACACTAAACGACTGAACACTGAAGAAGTATTGATTAGTTCTTACCCTTCAATTTTAGGTCTAAATTATAATCTATTATAATAGCCCAATTATAATAATAGATGCTACCCCTAATGTTTGGTTATGGTGGTTATGGTATGGAGCTTATGTATTATATTTAATGTATAGTATCAGAGCACGTTGCAGTATTAATAATAACCACGGCATTATCTTATCGCATTTCCGGTCTGTCGCGAAGGTCTATCTAAATCCCAAAATAACAATCAATAGGTACACGTACTATATATTTTAACATACCTCTTACCTTTTAAAATGTTAAATTATTAATTCACAAATTACAAGTATATACAAATGTATAATAGATGAGAAAAATCAACAAAATTGCATTTAATAGAAAAAATTGTCAAAATTGTAATCAAATTGAAAAAATGGCGAAAATTGCAAAAATGTGCACTAAAAACTTTTAAATATAAATTTGTACTCACATTAAATGAATTTAAAATCTACTTAGCAATAAATCCAAGCAATGGAAAAAAAATTGAAAATGCAACAATATCCAAGCCCTAGTTCTCATATTTAATTTTTAAAAAAAGATTAGATAATTATTATATCATTAATTTATACATCATTCAAAATAATATAAAGTTAATAATTATAAAATATTATAAAAAAAATATTCATTATTATTATTATTATTATTATTATTACATTTATATGTATTGTTTTCCTAATTTAATGTATATTCAATATATTATATATTTTTTAAATAGTAAATAATATATAGTATATATAGTATATCATAATTTAAATTTGAATTCGGCGCTAAATATTTTAGACCAATGAGAATGACGTATTTCCCTATGCAGTGGCGGATCCAGGGGAGGGGAACGTGCCCCCCCTGTCAATTTTCTATCGACAATTTTTTTTATGTTACTACAAGTACCAATCATATAAATAAAAAATATATTTATAAATAAGAATAAAACTACATAGTAACTACTAGTAAAATCATTAATTAGGTAAATTTAAACTGATGAAAGGAGTTACAGCTTAGTATCTTATCGATCTCTATTTATAACTATTAGGCCGGAGCGCACGTCTTATTTTTTTCTTAACGCGCGACACCGCTGCAACGCTGCGACAACGACGTGGTATAGGTACTTACAATTTAGTTTCGTACTGACCGTACTGCACACAGTACACAGCATTGTTATAGCAGTAATTTTTATAAAACAATAGTGTAATTGTGAAATTCTTACAGACGAAGAGTTTCATAACAATACAACCAAAACTGCCACTATTAAACTTAGTGTAATTTTGACAAACCATTTATTAACTTATTGAATTATGTTTTTTTTCACAAGTGCTGATTAATCGCATGTTTTTACAGTTATATTTATTGACGCTTATACCCAGTGGTGGTTCGTGGTTCTACATTTATTAAAAATACAAATTTTTAAATGGTAAAATAGTTAGGATAAGATTTATTGTGTGCTAACAAATAACATTAAATTTGTTTCCCTCATATACCAAGAGTATAATGGGCACGCATTCAGCAATAATTCTGAATACGTAGTACATACCCCACACAGCATGAAAATAATTATTCAAAATTTATTAAACATTTGAAAAAAAATTAACTTATTTATTAAATATTTTATTTTGATCAATGGTTAATTGTAAAATGTTTAACAAACCATTATTAATCATGTTTTGAACCCTTTTGCATTTTGAGATAAACATTTAAAAGTCAACATTACATAAATAGTGGTTAATTGTATTTATTCAATATTGGTAAACAAATGTTGCATTTATATGTTTTAACGCTGAATAAATGTTCCATAACGATTAATGTTTATTTACTAAACATGTAATAATAATTTTTCATAGATTTTTAATAATTATTGAAAATCATGTATTTTTAGGTTTTTTAAATTTTAAATAAATATATAGGTAATATTAATATATTATTATTACTATATAATATACTTAGGTTTAAATATATAAATATACATTGTCTTATATAAATATTCAAGAGTTGAAAAGTTATATTGTTATATTTATTATATAATTATTACAAAATTTAATATTTAACATATTATTAAATACTGCTGTTGATGATATATTATTACATATACTTAATATAATTATATTTAAAAAAAAATATCATAGTTATTAAATAAAATAATTATAATATTGCAATAGTTATAAAAGGGTAGGTTATATTTTTTGTGTTTTTCTTTTTATGTTAAAAGGCGCTTGTGCTAGGACATATTTAATCACTTCTTCCATTTCACTTTCAGAAACTTTATTTTTATACTTAGATTGTTGTTTAACAGCATCTGAAACAAAATATTTACTAAATTAGCATACCTATATATATTACAAAATAAAATATATATTGAAATTACAAATGGGTATTATAAATATCTATATAATCATTAGATGTAAGGCCATTTTGTAAATTATCTTACCTAAAATTACAGAACAAACAGCTAAATTTGAAAATTTTAACTTCTTGCCAGATTTTCCTGAATATGAAAAATGTTGTAATAACTCATCTGAAAATAGCTTGTTCATAATTCTTTTGATCATCGATTTGTAATGTTTTCCACCAATATAACTTAGTTGGTTAGTCTTACATGAAACAAAAAATAACAGTATCTACTTTTTATTCAACTATCCAAGTATATAGGTTTATCTATATACAAGCAAATCAACAATTAATAATTAAAAATATGGCGTAAGTATTGTTTTCTTACCAAATTAATTTGAAAGGCTCTATCTCCAGATATTTTGTCATTAAATGTATCAAGGTCTGTTGTATTGTCCAATGGTAAAATACAATCACTTATATCATTTAATGTTGATGTATTATTATTATAACAGTTGCTACTTGTATTTGAAATGTTATTACCATCAAGCCGTGTTTCTATTGATTCAATTCTTTGGGCAATGTCCATTTGATTATTGACAAGTCTTTTAAGTTCGTGTTTTACAAAAGCCAATCTATATAGCACCTCTTTTTGAAAATCACGATCTGTACCTATATCTAAGTATAAGGAATTAAATTTTATTATAAATAGATATTTGAAATATGTTCATGAAACAATATAATATTTATTAGCACAGTTAATAAATATAGTTCTGTAGTTTTTTTTTGTTAATCATAATATGATAGGAATATTTTAACCAAAAAGTTATCTAAACACGACATAAACCAATGATATAATTACATTCATATTTTATGGACATACTAAAATACAACAAAAATGCTAAGAAATTAGCAAACATGCTATTTTTTTAAAACATATACTTAATTTCGAAAAGTCACTTAGTATATTATTGATTATTTCCATCTCAGAAAATAAAATTATAAAGTCTTTCTCAGAATATAATTTAAAACCACCATAAACAAACACGCATGCATTTAAGAAGCTCCGGAACCCATCATTGATATTAAAGAAGTAAATATAGGGACTTTATACTGTAATAAGACTATTTGATTGAACAACACCATAATAAATAAAAATGTATAGCCATTAGAACTAATTTTAGTTATTTATTCTAGTTATTCTTATTTTAGTTTATAATTTAAATATTAATAGTATAATATTTAATATAATTTAGTATAATAATATTTAGATAGTTTTCTTAACCTGAATTGGTTGATGTGGTTGTTGTATTAATCACAATATGTGATGCTGGCGGCAGTTTTTGTTTTTCTATTGATGATATTATATTCAACTTGTTAGTTACATTTTTCTGTGCTTCTTCTTGTAGGTATATAAAAAAAAAAATTAATTTAATTTATTTGGACACTATAAGTAATGATCATAGAAAAATAAATTTAGTAGATTCACCTGTCTGTGATTCAGATGGTGGCGCTGTTTCTGTATCACTTTCAAATGATGTATTATCATCAATATCTGTTTCATCATTTGTTAAAGGTTTTGACATAATTCCTTAAGTATAAAATAATATAATATACATTTTGAATTAACCAATTATTTACAATAATAATAATAGTAATACATACTTTTTTTCTCGTCAGTGCTATCATATGAAAGTTGTCTCGAAACTGAGGATTTTGAACATACATATTTATTTTTACTATACTGAATTGGATTATTTTCTACAATTTGAGAACCTGAAAAATTTTTGTTATAGTAAAAATTAATATATCATATTTAATTTAATTAGTACATTAAATTTAATTATTTTAAACATTTACTTTTTAATTTTTTTGGAGAAGGTGACCAACCATTTACCCGTGTCTCAGAGACTGCAAATGTAGATACAATATCATCATTACAATTGTTATTGGATTCATCTTCAGATGCTAAGCATTACAGATCATATTAAACATTATAAACGTTATATACTTATATATCAATATATATATTTACTATTCACATATGCAATACCTGAATAAGAAGGACATAATAATGATTCCGTAGTGATTGATGTCTTCTTTTTGCATTTACGTTTATGTTTTATATCATAGTCTTCAGCAGATGATATATCGGTTTTTGTAAGTCCTTCTTTAGTCATTTCTCTTGCTTTTATTAATGAATCTTTTCATATTAAAAAACATCAATTAATTTTTCTTATTATTAGTTCCAATAAGGGTTTACACAATACAAATGGTTAATTTAGAAAAACTGAATTATTTTATGGACACTTTTCAGATAAGAATATTTATTGGTACTAAAAAATCTAAAAACCTTATATAAGTGCGTGTGATTATATTATATTATAGCTCGTATTATAGGTATAGGTATGTTGAAACATTGAGTAACAAATGAATTTAATGCAAAAAGTCAAATATCAACTTTATTTTAAATGAATAAATTGAGAAATACCACTTTTACCACTTAAACTTACCCGTTGTTTTTAATACTTTAATTTTGTATTGATTAAACTCCACGTCATTTGGAAGACTTTTTCTTTCTATCAGCTTTCTAAGAAGTGAATGTTTTTTTGTAATGGGCCAAGAACACATACCATTTTTTACCCAGCTTGTTGGTACAGCCTCAATAGTATTGTCATCAATAAATACCACAACTGAATACGTATTCATAATGATTTCTATATTTTTCAATCAAAATACCTATATGAAACTATTTTAAGTAAATAACATGATACTTATTATTAATTAAGACATTTCATCAAGCAATGAATTATACATATTATACAGTACAACCATTATTATTTCAAACCAAACAATAAAATGTTACCTATTTAATATAAAAGAAATATTTACAGTATTATTGAAAACCTTATATTTAATACCTATTATAATGTGATATAAACAAAGTAAACTTTTAAAATTTGAAGAATTAGATTTGTTCATCTAATTCTAAAATTCATATGAATGAATAATTGGATATGCAATGCTGTTATTAAGATTATCAAATATTATCATATATTTACAAAAGTTTGTATGTTCAATATCTATAGCAGTAAAATTTGTTGATAAATCATCAACTATAGCAATACCTAATTTTATGCTATCGATAGGTTTGCAAAAAAATGATCTAACATGATTAAACATTTTACATAAAAACACTGTGTTATTTGTGCTGGGATCATAACAAATGTTAAATACTTTAAAAATACAAAGTTTATTTTGTTTTTTAAAACCTATATAAATGTCTGAAAGAGATTTAATATTAATTTTAATGTTGTTTTTAAAAATTATTTGGTATTGAGGACTAGTATAACATTCAACTAAAGGACCTTTACAGTGTTCTTTTTTATAAATAATTTTACTTTGATTTGTGTCAACCGTTGGCACATTGAATGTTAAAAACTCCCTGTAACGATTAATGACCTGCTCCAAAGGCTTCTCATGTTTCCTGACCATTACCTTTAAAAATTTCATGAAGTTTTCGAACGGAAAACATGAGCAATTATCAAGGGAACCGTAATTTCTATAATCATCAGCTAAATGTATTAAGCTATGAATATTATGAGATGAAAACTGGGCCCCATATATTTCTTCAAATGTTTCAACAAAATAAACTAAAAGTTTTTCAGCAAAATCAACAAGTTTTTTATTACTATTAAGTGATAATAGAATTCTAAATGAGACATGTAAACTTATAAAATGATTGTAACATTCTTCATTTATAGCCCCTTTTAAAATAATTGCTCCTACATACACTAAAATAAATTTAAACTGTGTAGCCTTATATCTTGCCACTTCATTTAATCCCCGGAGTTTTCTAGGAAAATCATTTGTCACAAATGGTTTAATAGATAATATATGTTTAGAAATAATTGATACATCCCGACTTTGTATACGAACAGATAATGGAGCATTTTTAATCATACCTAACCATAGTAAAATTAGTTTTTTCATAACACCTAAGCACCCCATATGCATATAGTCCAAACTGAAACTATTTACCATATTAATATGAGGTATTTCTGTTAGTATAGAAATGTCGTTAGTGACATGATGCTCATCATCAATACGATTTAAAAAATCAGTATGTGTTCTTTTAGAATAATTAGTTCCCAAAAAACATGTAGTATTGTTAACACGATCACCTTCAATAACACATCTAGAACATGAATAATAACCATTGAAACTTTTAGTTCGTTTTATAAAACTACGAGCAGGAAGATCACAACAAATTGTATCTACCTAATACAACAAATTTTATTCCATATTCCGTTTTAAAACCATTTAGGGATAAACTTTTTAATTCATCAACCATACTTCTCAAGTATAAATTGCTGCATTGAGGTTTCTCTTTCCCCCAATAAAGACCAATAATAAATACATTAGGTTTATTTGGAGGATAACGAGCATAGGCCAAAACTGGCCAGAAAGTACTAGAAGAACTCTTTGTAAGTGGTAAGCCGTCAATCCCCACAACTAATTTAATAACTTCCTCAAAAACGCTTAGATCATAGACTGACATCAAACCATTTGATATTCCAAAATGATAATATAAGCCAGAGTTAACAGTTTGAATTTGATGAGTCATATCATATTTATTAGTTTTCATAACTGTTCTAGAATCAACTGGAAAATTATTAAAACAATTATGCTCTTTAAGAATTTTTAACAAACTAGAAAAAGCTACAGATGTTATAGAGTAATTAACTTTCCATTTGGCTAGTGAATTCAATATTAGTTGTTCATCATTAAATATACCAATTTCATTACTATCGGACTCATCAGTATCAGAATAAGAATTATATGAAAAATCATTTTGATCAAAAACACTATTATCTGAAATATAATTAAGGGGGGTTTCAACTGAAAACAAATTGTTTGATGTACAATCGGCAGAATCAGTTAAATTAGAACTTTCTAAAGGCAGTGAACTTAAACTGCCATGAGATGTACTTGGTTGAGGATTTAACTCGAGCTGATCGCGATTATCTAACAGAAAATCTACAGTCTCTATTTCTTCTAAAAATCGTCTACGCTTAGTAGATTTACTGAGAGTATGGTATGACATAATTAAATACAAATACCTACTTAAACTTATATGATTATAATTTACCTACTTACCAAAACAACTAATATATAGGTTTAATATGGTTAGGTTTACTGTTCACTGTATAGTATGTATATATAGGTAAGTACACTTAATAATCATTCTTTTATAAAAGTACAATAGTCAGCTTAAAACAAGCCTGAAATAAAAAAATTGTTTTATGAATTTTTTCAAATTAAAATATTTTAAATTTAAATAATTACTTATAGGTACTTACCAAAATAAGTATGCTGAGAAATTTATAGTACCTAAATCAATAAAGCACAGCGGATGTAACTTTATAAGTAGGTGCTCTCAACGGAAACCAGGAACGACAGAACCTATTGACTAATTTTTCTGTACAATAGTCAGCTTAAAACTAGACTGAAAAAAACCAGGAACGACAGAACCTTGACTATGCGTGTCGTAACTATCGGCAGTCAATCGAGTACGATACTACGATATACGACACTAATAATATTATACAACTTACAGGAAAATAACGAGAGAATATTATAGAATTTTAGAATAAGTATAATATTATTTTATTATTAATCACTCAAATAATATACACAAAAACCCTGTTGGCGTAATGACTAATGGCATCTGAAACTCTGGCGATTATCACGAACGACACGAAGGTTAACGAATAGTTCAACAGTATAGAGTAAAAGCCGAAATTCCGAATTCTGTTTAATACTGTTATGTAATTTTACGAAAAACCAGTTTAATTCTATTTTGGTCTACCTCACTACGATTTAAGATAGTATGGTTGCCCGACGACCTATGATAAGATCGTTTTAAACTGGCAACCAAATTAAATAACTAGAACAGCTGGAACATTGACCACTAGCGCTTGCGACGTGATGTGTACCGGTATAGAAGCAGAATTTACCGCCCACCGTCAGCGCGGTATACCGGTATTTGAGCTTATAGGATGTTGCCACTATTACATTCAAGCGCTAGTGGTGAATTTTCCAGCTGTTTTTAATAGTGATTTCAGTAGACACTTTACATGATTCGTAAGGCAACCATACTATCTTAAACCGTGGTCTACCTATTACAATTTTCTGATTGGATAAGATAAGCCATAAACCCATACCGGCAGCCGCCGCACCGACAACCAGAGATTTGTTTATGTATATGGTTTTCGGCTCTGTCCACTTACCACGGTTATCTGCTTCTGATACCAATAATACCTATAGCCTATAGGCTATAGTATTATTGAAACTATAAACTCGTCTTCACGATGCGTATACGCTTTGTGTCATATCACAGACAGTACTATACTTATTAGTTATTACTTATTCTTGAACACCACCTCTCGCTAATTAAATAATTATTTATTGTAGTACTGTTCTTGAAGTTTTCAGCGGTACCGGTGGTTTTATTTGGCTACACAATTTGTATCTTAGTCCGTGTTAAATACCGAGGGCGCTGTGAACTCCAAGAACACAGTGACCCCCGCACTTTGCTTCTTGTACATACATTCGTGGCCGTGATAAGCTGCTTTTTCCAGTCCATTATATCTTACGGTCCATATTATCATATAGATTAAATATACTAGTATATATTTTAATCTATGGTGTTATAATACGAGTGGACAGTGATATTGTGATAATTAAGTAATAATTATCATGATTCATGAACTAATTAAAAAGAATGTTGGTATATTATTATTATCATAAGCAGCAATAATGTATATACCTACCATTATAATATGCTACTTATAAATTATAATACGTATTTCTAGTCGTAATAGATATTTTACCTATAATACATTATTATATATTTATATTAACTATAATAATATGTAGGTAGGTCGTAGGCATACATGACAAAATAAATATTAAATTTGTCATGGTCGTAGGTATATCTAATCTAAATACCTTGCCTTTGTTGTTGCATCTAAATCAGAAGATCTTTTTTTCATCTGTATATATAAGGACATAATTGTGCATCAAAAATGAATTTTTTTTAACCCTATGGCCCACTTGGGGAGTTGTTGCATATCAAATCGAGGGATATTTTCGTTTTTAATTGTTTGAGCGAGCGCAGCGATCGAGTGACAACGCTCGGTGACTCGGTGCAACAAAAATGGTCCTCCGCGCGGTATTATAGACTATTATAGTAATGTTTCGGAATGCGGGCATGCGTATAAACGTAAAATTGAAAACTTTGGAAGGCCATAACTTCATAACCAAGTGTGAGCG
This sequence comes from Aphis gossypii, assembly GCF_020184175.1. NCBI lineage: Eukaryota > Metazoa > Arthropoda > Insecta > Hemiptera > Aphididae > Aphis > Aphis gossypii. The sequence continues at coordinate 59,446 of NW_026083062.1, forward strand.
ACAAATTCTGATTGCACCATCGTTCTTAACTCAATAAGTTACATGAGTTTCGATAAAAAAAAATTCAAAATGGCGAGGTGGAACTAAACTGCACTTGTTCCAATAATAAAAATCTTTCGACAATTCCTTGATGTTGTATACGACTATATATTATTAGATCGCGCCGTTCGAAGATAGTGTAAGGTCTTTCCAGTTCCAACGATGTCGATTGTCGATATAACGGCGATTAACACAGTTATATATATTATTATTATTATTATTAGACGTAGGTATGTATGCGCATTATTGTGCGTGCCACATTATCATTGAAATTATAGTAATACAATAATATAATATATTATATAATATTTTCAAGTAATAAAAATTATAAGACGCGTACGCCAAATACGACAAACACGTTTATATACATGAAAATATATGAAAATTAATATTTTTTAATTTTATCTCAATATAGTTACCTAGTTATATCGTTGAAAATTATTTTTTTTTTTTTATAAATTAACAGAAAACGAAAATTAAATATTGAATAAACTATGAGAAATAAATATTTATTAAATTATTATCTTAATTTATTGAATAATTGTTGCAATTTAAAGTACATGTTATCACAAATTTTGATTGGAAAATGAATATTGAACTTTTAATCATTATTAACCATTATCAAATAAATCGAGTACAATATGAAGAGTTAAAATTAACATACAATTTTGTATAAATATTTTATTTCAAATATTTGAAATCCAATGAATTTCAAATATTTATACAATTGTATAGATTGACAATTGCTGTGTGGGACATTATAAGTGAAGGCGCTGCAATAGTGTGCGTGGGATTACGTTTAAGCTGCGATCTTATATTCAAGTTGTGAACGACAGGCAGCGTCATCTATACGGTAAAATATACTACTATATTGGGTAGTTTATTTCTATTTTTTTTTCTCGTTGACCGCCACGGGGTTTTTTACTGTGTTACTTAAATTTGCTATGAGATCTAATACTAAATCTCAACTAATTACTAAAAGTTTGTTGTGAGATTTCATATTAAATCTCACTTATAGAAATATTATAATAATGAGATCTCATTTTAGATCTCAATTATCGGTATTTTCTCGTCGGATTCTAGTTGTACAGTGTTACCGCTTTAATTTGGTGTTTGTAGCATGAAAATACCTATATTAGTTTTTTTTTTATCAATATTTTAAAATCATTGATAAAGCAATGTTTGATACTGTTGTTATTGGTAACTGTTCATACTTTTTACTTAATTTACTTTGATACTACTAAAATATCACTATCAAAATTGAATATTTAAAGTGTTTTTGCAGTTGTTGTTGAAAGTAAACGGGTTTTCACTTTTTTTGTGTAATTTGTTGCAAAATAAAAAAATGAATGAAGAAACTATAGAAGAAATGCTAGATTCTTCATTTGATTTTGATTTTAGTTCTGATGACAGTGATAAGGTTAGACATATACAATTTTTAAATAAAAACACTTAAAATAATTTCGAGAGTTTCATTTATTTCACAAAACCTTTCCGATTCGACATCATTCAACTGATTGTACGTGGCACGTTACAGTAGTGATCAGCAATTTATTCAAGCTGTTTTAAATAAGAATATTTTTTTATATTATTATTTACATAAATATATTTTATATTTATTGTACTATAAAAGAAAATACATTAATATTATTTTATTATTATTATTATTAGTTATTTTTTGTAATTCATATTTTTTATTACATAAACTACATGAATTGTGTTTGAATATTATTTTATTGTTAATTACAAATGTTTTAAAGATATGTTTTCATTTGTTGTATAATCTTTATCATAATAAAGTTATGCTTTTGGTTATTATTTTGTAATTTATAAGATAAATACCTACTTTCAGAGATTGTTTGCATAATATTATTATTACCTATTCCTTTTTTTGTTCAAATAATGTATTATTTTAGAAATAAATAAAATTCTATTTGAGATTTAATGTTAAATCTCAATTGAAATACTATTTTATAGTGAGATTTAGTTTGAGATTTCAAGGTAATGGTTAAAATATTAGTTTTTCATATAAGAATTCCAAGAGTAACAAAAACACAATGTCATCGTGCAAATGCTCAGCCCCAATCAACTGATTTATCTGAATTTTACGTTAACTATTTTCTAGCTTATTTGGATTATCTCATGTCAGAACTAAATTCACGTTTTAATGAAAATAATGATTCAGTTATTTATAATTTAAAATTAATCATTCCTAAATATTATTTTACTTATGAAACTTCATACGATAAAATGTTGAATGTGGCTCAGATATATGAAGCATACCTCATAGTATTGAAACACTACGCAGTAAGTTAAATTTATGCAAACAATTTTGGAAAAATAAACCAGAAAAGGCTGATTCTTCAGTGGAAGCTTTTAAATATGCTTCTATGTTTCCTAAAATTAAATATATTTTAACAATTCTCAGTGTCATACCTATAACAATAGCAAGTGCTGAAAGGTCATTTAGTTCTTCAAAAAGGATTAAAACTTACCTACGATTGATCGACAATGGGCCAGGAAAGACTTAACGGCTTAGCAATGTTGCATACAAATAAAGATATTCAAGTACAACCAGAAGAAGTATTAGATGTGTTTGCTAAAAAACATAAACGAAAATTTCAATTCGACCTATAAGGAAATATGAGAACCTATAAAAATATTTTTACTTATTCACTTAATAATGGCTACATATATGTATAAATTATTACTATGGTGTGTGATATTTTGTAATCAACATTATTATTATTATTATTATTATAACCACTTTTTTTTTTTAATAAAAGTATGTATTATTAGTTATATCATTAAAGAAACAATGTGCCACAATTTTACAATGTGCCCCCTCCCTTACAAAATATCCAAGATCCGCCCCTGTCCCTATGGGTTTTATTTGATATGCGGAATGTTAATATGCTGACCGGCTGGAGCCGCTACCGCCGATGGATACCACTCTTGTACGCGCATGCACATGTCGATGATTTGATAACAGTTTAAAATTCACTAGACGAATTTTACGACAACTTACATATTGATTTGACAAAATTAAAGTTAGTTAACGTTGTCTGATTTTTATTTTAAAAAAATATTTGAATTCAGCAAAAAAATGTCAGTAGATCGTACTAAACACTTTTTGTTTTTAATTTAAATTATGATCTGAAAAAAATCATATTTTAAAGTTTTTAAGTACAATTCATAAATATATAAAATTTAATTTTTACAAAGCATTTAGTAGGATCTATTAACAATTTTCTGTCGAGTTCAAATTTTTTTTTCAGAATCAATTTCGGACATCGTAAACTAACTTTAATTTTGTCAAAACCAAGGCTTTTTGAGCTACAATTGACGGCAGTATCGAGGTCCCTTAATTAAATTAAATTCTACCATGTCATTATTTACCGCCAATGAAAAAGTCTACACGTTTTTATATAGCGGAATTGTAATAATAATTGTCGGAAATCACTGGAGCTATACAAAGAAAAATTTCCTACTACAAATCAACCTTCTCGGATGATTTGCTCACATTTGGTAGACAGTTTAAGGAAAACTGGACATTTTCCAGATGGAAAACACAAGTTGCACACGAGAAATGTTACTAATATTTCTGCAGAAGAAAATATTGTTACATATTTTATAGCGTTTCCAAACAATTCTTTAACCAAAGCATTTAAAGATCTTGGTATACCTAAAACGTTGATACATAGAGTTTTAAAAAGGCAAAATATGTTTCCTTATAAAATACATATAGTTCAACATCTCCGTGTAACTGATTATGAAGACGTATGAATTTCATTGCTTGGTTTAAGATAAGTAACCATATTATAATCAATCTATAAATCTGTAAAAAAAATTAAAGGTTAATTTTTTTTATTCGGGTATATTAAATGGGGAAAAATATTTTAACTTTTAAAAAAAAATATTTTATTCATATTATATAATCTATCTGGTATGAATTTAGCTTCACATAAATTAACAAGATCTCTTTTTTCTTTAGATATATCAGGTGGCGTTTGATACAAAGGATTTAGTTTCAATTCAATACTATTTTGTTTTAACTTTTTTGTTTTTCTTGAAACAATAATTTCCAAAAAATCATTTTGATCATAGGATGTTTTGTATTGTATTCTATCTGGTAAATCGTTAGATACTTTTATAATTTTAATGTCATTCCAAGTAACTTTTTGTCCATTTGTATTTTTGTTAAAGTTGTTTCCAATACTCTTACTCATATTTTTAAAATCAAAAAAGTCTTTGTAAATTAACTCATTAACTTTAAATGGCTTACCAGTTTTTTTAGCAGATTGAATAAGTAATAACTGCAATCCATTGTTGAGGACTAAATATTTAACCGCCTCTTAGTAATCTACTTTATTGTTTTCCAATAACAGAATGAATATTGTCCCCTTTGTTCTGAATATGGCCAATAATGAGGTATTTATGAGTTATAGATGGTATGTTCAAATGAGTAACTGCATGTTTATAAAGACTAATCACAAATTTGTTATTTTGCTACAAACTATAACAAACAACAATTTCAGTGCAACCGCCAACCAGTTAGTTTCTAAAATCATTATTGTAACTGTTTGTACCCCGATTAATTGTGACCTGCAGGTACCGCGGGAGTCCCTGGATGATATATAAGGGGGCCCTAAATAGATACATTTCAGACTTGATCCACCAGAGTTAGAGCGAGCACCTTCACGTCACCCAGTTCAATAATTGTATCTTTTAGACTTAGAATATTTTCCCAATAAAAAACACTTAGTGTCTTAAGTCTAGGTAGTACGGTGGTTCTCAACCTTTTTTGGTTTAAGGCACACTATTATACGTCACAAGTTTTCACGGCACAATCATGCACTTGACAACCACAACAACTTCGGTAACTTCGCCGAAGGCATTAATTATCACCACGCGCCTATACATGTATCGTCGTATCTGCACAATTAGTGCACAATTAATCAATTGATGTTTTCAATTTATATCCGATAATTTGTACAGTTCTAAAAGATACGTCGTATTAATCTACACATGTGTGATTTTATCTGTACAGATATAACTGTTCAGTCAAATCGAAGACTGTAGGCCGTAAACAGCGTAAACGTACACGTAAAATTAAAGTTAAAAAAATTTTTTTTAGTCCGAAGTTTTTAGTGTAATATGGATAAATGAATGGTATGTATATGAGTGAAACTTTGCAACTATTTTTTATTATATATAATTTAATTTTTATCTATTAAACTCGGTGTATTTTAGGGGAACAAATTTTAATTGTAATATAATATACTAAGTTGACTAATCTAGCAAAATTAATATGTAATAATATAATAATACATGATTAAAAATCAAAAAAAGATTTTAATTATTTAGTATTTATATTAATGTATTTTATTTTTTAATAATAATATTCTACGTTATCAAGTTACGTCGCGCCTATTTTCATGCTCAATCGTGTTCCAGCCCACTGCGCTACATCAAAACAAAACAAGGCCCTTGGTATCAAAACCAGTAGGAGTCAATGTGATACACGTTCATGGGTGTTTAAAATTAAACATAATGATCGTTTCAATGCTAGATTAGTTATTAGTTATCAATGGGTCAAGACAACAATTGGTACCGTCAATCAGGGTGACTTGGAACGATTTTGACCTTTTAACTACTGTAATACATTCATTATTGATAATTAAGTTCTGTAAAAAATCATGCAGTGTCGCACACCTCCAAGGAATAGATTAAGTAAAAAAAAAATAAAGTTTTTGAGTAAATTAAGATAAAAAAAAATAAAAAGTGCTTGTTTCAAGTCACCCGGGGTGTTGGGTGACTTGGAACATGCGTTTTTTCAAATGCAGATTGCATTTAATCATTTGTGGAAGGTCACTTGGAACACTACAATTATTTTTTTTTAAAAAAAAGTGTTTAAAACCATATTTTTATTAATTTAAAAACAATTTTAACATTTTTTTAAAACTGTTTATTACAAAATAATACTTTTTCTTATAAGTTGCAGTCTTTTGCTCACAAAATAAATTTAACAAACATATTAATAAAATTAAACTTAATATACAACAAAAAATAAAACAGTTTAAACTGACTTGTAAAACAATAGATACAACATAAGTATTTCTTTTTTGAACCTTACAAATTAATATTTATAACAAAAAACAATAGGTATAACAATAACCAAAAACCATATTTTTATTAATTAAAAAACAATTTTAACATTTTTTTAAAACTGTTTATTACAAAATAATACTTTTTTTTTATAAGTTGAAGTCTTTGCTCACAAAATAAATTTAACAAACATATTAATAAAGTTAAACTTTATATAAAAATAAAACAGTTTAAACTGACTTGTAAAACAATAGATACAACATAAGTATTTCTTTTTTGAATCTTACAAATTAATATTTATAACAAAAAACAATAAGTATAACAATAACCAAAAACCATATTTTTATTAATTTAAAAACAATTTTAACATTTTTTTAAAACTGTTTATTATAAAATAATACTTTTTCTTATAAGTTGCAGTCTTTGCTCACAAAATAAATTTAACAAACATATTAATTAAGTTAAACTTTATATACAACAAAAAATAAAACAGTTTAAACTGACTTGTAAAACAATAGATACAACATAAGTATTTCTTTTTTGAACCTTACAATTTAATATTTATAACAAAAAACAATATAACAATAACCAAAAATTAATGTTATTGATTTTAAAACTTAACAATTTAAATGTTTACAGTAGATAAGGAACTAATTTTTATTCAAACTGATAGTTGCCTCTTCTCTCTTTTATGACCTTTAATTTATTTATAACTTGATCTTTTCCAACATATGCTTCATCTATTATAAAAGGAAAAGAAAAACATCCTCTCATACTTTGGCTCTTTCTAAGGAACCGGCACAGTAAATTATCCTCCTCTATTTCAGTAATTTGTCCCACGTATTCTTCAAAGTTGCCTCTTACGGTTTCAAATTTTACCTTAACAAAATCATCTATTTTTAGGTTATTAATATTTACAGTCTCATAAATTTCTTCAGTCTCATAAATTTCTTCAGTCTCATAGTTATTTTCATTATTTTTATTTAGTTCAGTCACATTAGTGTTAATTTCAGTATCTGTGTTTAATTCTTCTTCATTATAACCTTCTGTGTCTCGGACTTCTTCTTCATTAAACATATTAGCTTCGGTTACACTCCGACCTGGCTCTATATTAAATCTTTTTCGTCTGCATTTCTTTGCTGGTCCATCGTTAGAACCAAATCTTGTTTCTTTAAATAAATCGTGAAGTACTTGTGGAATAATCGAAGAGCTTGTGGACGAGTTTGGATCTCCTGGTAATTTATTTAATACCTTTTCTCGGTCTAACGGGTATATGCCAGTAGCTTTAAACCCAGATTTAATATTATCAGATTGAGAAATTTCAAGTTTTTCTAATGTTTTTTTTAGTATACTTGGAAACACATCTTTTGTAAGTGGTCCTTTTCTTTTTAATTTATGCATTTTCAATACTTTACGCCATGCTATTTTCATAGGCCGAAAACAGCACACATCCAATGGTTGAGTCAGGTGTGTGCTGTTGGGAGGCAGAAATATAAATTTAATATCATGTTGCTTACATAGCTTAATAATATTCACCGAAATGTGACTTGCCAAGTTGTCTCCAATAATAACTTTAGTTCCATCCAAACGACGGCAATGTGGAATAATTATAGTTTGAAACCATTCTTCAAATATTGGTTGATCAAACCACCCAGAGGGTGATCTGTTGTATCTACACCCTTCTGGCCCTCCTAATGTCCAAGGTTCCCACATCTGGAGGGATTTGTATACAACATATGGAGGAAGCATAACACCAGATGCATCGATAGCAAACATAACCGATGTAGCAGACTTAGTAGAATCCATAATTGAATCAGCATGTTTATTTTTTTTTCTCACTAACACTTTTGTTCTACCCGGATCATCTATAAAATTTGTCTCATCATAGTTAATAATGTTTTGCGGTGGTACATTTTCTAAACTTAATTCAAGGTTATTAAAATATTCATTGATGGTAGTTCTTGAGACAGCAGCTCGTGATCTTTTGATATTCTCGGAAAGTCTAGGTTTCAAAAGACCAGAATGTCTGGATACAAAACGTGTGTACCAATCATCGCCAGGTTTATTGTTTTTAAATATTTTTATTTTTCGGCCGGCACGATCTAAGTATGACTTGATCAATCTCTTAACTTCTTCCCTATCAAAAGGGTAACCCCAATCAGATGCAAATAATATTGTTTCTACAATATTATCTTCTTCAGTGGAAGTTAAAGCTGTTTGGCCACCGTGGGGATTAAGATTTAGTTGGTTTTTTTTCCTACTTAAAGTGCTTATTGGTATACCATACTTATCAGAAGCCTGTCGGTAAGTCAATCTATTATTTCGGATTTCGTTCAATGCATTTTCTAAAGTTTCTTCAGAAAAATTTCGGTAAGTACGACTGCCGGGTGTTCGTTTATAATAGTTCGGCATGTTCCAAGTCACCCAATTATTTTTTACGGAAAATAAAACCTACCCTGAAAAATGTAAATAATATTATTTCCTAATTCTACTTAACAATTAACACTAACGACACATTAGGAATTCACTAAAAAATAACAATACCTTGAATTTTGAAGCTGAAGTACCACTTTTGCAGCTCTTAATTAAGGAGTTGAAAATTTGGATTTTTTTTATTAAATTATGGTTGTATCACATGGCTTATTGATAAGAGATAACACATTTTCGATGATAATGAAACGTTTACAAAACGTTCCGAAAAACATTGCTGTGGAGGCAGAATTTTATTTCCCTTATCTAGTATAAAATTAAACGCTGTTATCAAAAAATAACACAATTGTTCCAAGTCACCTCCTAATTCCAAGTCACCCGGTTTGATTACACCAAAACATTTTCACCAATTTTACGGTGCAAATCAATCAGGACAATTTTAGCCGTCGCAGCAGTTGAACATTTTGAGCTGATAAAAATTGATAAAAAACAGAGTTTTTATATGGTAATTTAGAAGAAGATATTTACATGAGCCAACTAATTGGATTTGGAGATTCAACAGAACGAGCATGCAAACTAAACATAAGTTTGAATGAATTAAAATAATCACCAATATGTTGGAACAATAGATTTAAACAATTTCTATAAGAATTTAATCTAGAACAAAGTACATCGGACTCGTGAATTTATCTTAATCATAAACATAATGAAACAATAATTTTAGCTATTTTCGTTGATGATGGATTGATAGCGTCCAGCAGCATAATAAAAACAAATATGTTATTACATGGTCTTGAATAACTGTTTGAGATAACACATGGTAATTTATATTATTTTCTAGGTATGGAAATAATAAGGTATACAGATGATCAATATATTTACACCAATTAAATTATGCTAATAAATATATTAGTAAATTTAATTTAATGGATGCGGAAGTGCTATCAACTCCAATTGATAGGTCGTATGGTGTAGAACAAAATTTTACAACGAGTGATAATCAATTTCCATACAGGCAAGCTGTAGGAAACTTACTATTTTTATCAGAAGTCGCAAGGCCAGATACTGCATTCGCTGTAAGCGATGTTAGTAGGTTTTTGAATAATCCAACATCGGCACACTGGAACCTGGTTAAACGCATAATTCGATACGTAAAAGGTACTGCAGATGTGGGTTTATTTTATAAATCTAATGTAAATTTGTGTTTTAACGTATATTCGGATTCAGAGTATGCAGGAGATCTAGAGACAAGGCGTTCAACTTCAGGTCATGTGTTCATGTTAGGGTTGTCCTTGGTGTTTTGGCAAGCACAGAGATAACCAAAAGTTACCCTTAGATCTACAGAAGCAGAATATGTGGCGGCATGTGAAGCAGTTAAACATTTGGTAGGGATCAACAAATTAGTCAGGGAAATCAACAATGATATACAGTAAGAACAACCAACTTTGTACGTGGACAAACAAAGTACAATTCGACTTGTGAAAACCCAGAGTTTCTCAAAAGAAATAAACATATTGATGTTAGATACCACTTCATTTCATCAGGGATAAGTATGACGAAAACTTATTTCGTTTACAGTACATCAAAACAGAGGAACAATATGCAGACATATTCGCTATACTTACCAAAATATAGTGCGCAACCTGTAGATAACGAATTTAATGATAAGAAACAGATAAATGAGAACCAATTCTGGGTATTAATTAATAAAAACACACTATTAGTGAGACCCAAATATGGCTTGCATGGCTATATAAAAAAATTCACCGTGAACAAAATTTGGCTCTTATGGCAACATTGGAAGAAACTATAAAAACCCACATGGCGCTTAACCTGATAATTGGTATTTACGAAATAAAGTAAAACAGTTTCTGTTTACTAGCAAAAATAGTTAATACATTTATATTAACAGGTACAGTTAGTCAGTTTTCCACATCCATTTAGTTTACAACGTTGTCTGCTTTCTACATACTTGGGCCAATTCTCAATTTCAAATTGTTTGGGCAAAGTCTTTTCTGGCTAAATCAGTAGGCATAAGTGACATGTAAGATTTCCTTTGTTTTATTGCTATTTCTATTAATACTGGCGTTGGCGGTCGTCCTCTATTGAGCGTTTTTATGCCAACTTTAATCAAATAATATGATACATACAATAGAAAATAAAATAAGCTCATTGTAGGTTTTCTGCCATTTAGAACATCTACTCTTCTATATAGAAGCCTTGCGTTCCCTACTGTTACATCGATTAGAGGTTAATTAGGGTTGTGGGTTTACTATTATGTAATATTAGTAATTGTATTGATAAGCTTTGTCGTACTGTTTTCTGTCTCGTAATTGAGTTTGGAATATTGTCAAAAAAGAATATTATTTACAGAATAATAGAACGTGTTACAACTGTTACGCCTCTGTGCTTTTCAGTTATTGCTTATGTCCTGTTTTTATTTGTTTTATGAGTTTATTTCTATACGATATCAATATGAATAATAAAGTTTTTAATATTTTCAATATTAATTAAAAGAAAGATAAAAAAAATATGATGAGTATGTAGTGCCAATAGTTAAAGATACTTGCATAGTAGAAAATGTACTGACAACTAAAGATCCTGTATTTATACAGAAAGTACAGCTAGGTTAATAGCCCAAATGATTTAGGTGATATTCACACCTGGCCATACCGACCAATTTAAGTTGTTATTCGTTATTAAATAATTTGAACATTTTTCATTTATCCTCTATTTATTTTATTTATTTATTTTTTTTTTTATAGTTGCTAACATCATTAATGCCTTAATACATAAATACAACATTTATCATAAATAGCCTAATATATTTACATAATATAGGTAACCTTTATTTATATGTAAATATTTTTTAATTTTATAATAAATGAGTACGGACCTGCTTTCCTTTTGTTCAAATCATAATTGTATTTTACCATTTTGATTTATTAACTAAGTGATTTATCAACTTAAGACTTGTTATAAAATGCATTATTAGTTCATATTTTTGCTAATATATAGTTTTCAATTTTTGTTTAGGTGTGACACGGTACGCAACAGACGCTAGTACAAAGTACAGGCACCGCGACGACCGGTCGGCACCTTATCAACCGCCACCACGGCCTACGACGATACGACTTAGTTGTCTCTCCCACCAACACCCCAAAGGCTAGGCGAGACGGGAAGAAAAATCGCGCTGGACGAGTACGCGCCGCCGGCGATCAGCGCTCTACGACACGCAACGTCAACGCGACAACACGGTGTGTAGTGAACTGGCAGTGACCCCAAGTATGGTAGGTTCTGCACTTGTCACACACTTATATGTAAATATTCTCTGGAACGCTTGTCAGTCGTACGTCAGTAGATGGAAGTTGGATAAATGAGTAGAACACAACAATTTAGTATAAGGTATCGTTTATTATGTTAAAATATAATTGTACTTAATATTTAATACTATTAAATAAATTTGAGGACAGAGTATAAATGACTCTGCCCGAGAAATAGTTAATTTAAAACTGGGATCTAGACTTAGAGTACAAGCGGCGATGTTAGGGCGCGGCCCAACGACTAAGCTAAGTCCGGTGATCTGGGATAGTAGACTAATTCTAATCGTACAGCGTATAGAGACCTGTATATATACTAAATCTCCGCTGAACGATTGCACGGTAAAGAATGGGAGTGGATCAAGGAAGCCGAAATTATATTGGGATAGTAACTTGTCAAAATAGTGATTTACTGTTGTACTATTACTTTGCACGGTTAATTGGTTTACTATTAATTTCGTAGAATTGTAAACTGGTTAACCTATCTATATTTCTACATGCATAAATAACAAGCCAATAAATTATTGTACTACGTGTTTAACTATCATAAATAGTAAAACGATTATGCGCTAGTAAAGTGACTATGTCGGTTTACTACAGGTGTTATGATTGCCCATGTTGTAAGAACGTTTGAACGACGACCGACAATCGTACCACGTTGGATACGCCAGCCCTCGTCCGACAACGGAGATCGACCGATCATCATCTCCGTCACCAGTACATTATCGACAACGGTTACAGCTCAACAGACGCCGACCATACACCTGCGAGGACGATCTACAATCAACCTACGCCAGGTCCTCGTCAGGTGTATCCAAAAACTACACAAGGAATTCTAAACAGAAGTTTTAGTGCTTCGTGGTATGATCACTTGCCATGGTTTGACTGGTTTGAGTAAAGTATTGAAAGTAATGCAATTTATTGTAATGTGTGCCGTATATTTGGTAATGGGAATTCAGAAAATACATTTGTCAAAATAGAATTCAACAATTAGGAAAAAATAAATATTAATTATTTTTAACAAGTGTATTAATTTTAAAATATATAAATTATTACATATGGTTTTATGCATTCTATCATATGATTATATGAAATAAATTAAAATATGCATCTTATTATTATTATTATTATTATATTAATAGTAAATATAGACATTAATTATTTTTATTTATAGCTTAGTGGTTCTAAAGGGAAAGAATCAAAATCAAAATTACAACTTCATGGATCTTCCAATTACCATTTGGTATGTTTTCCAAAATGGTCTGCTTTTAAGCAGACAAAAAAGTCATGTTCTGTTCATACTAGCTTAGAAACTGCAAACCGAGAACAAATTTCTATAAATCGTGAATATTTTAAAATATTAATAGATATTGTCTTATATTTATCTAGACAAGGTCTATCTTTCCGTGGTCATGATGAAAAAAAATTGTCTACTAATCAAGGTATACATAAAATAAAAATGTAAAACATTTAAAAAAACATACGTATTACTATTATTATTTTACGAAATTTAATTATTATAAAATTGGTAAAATATGGGTAGGTAATTATATTTTGTAATTTTTAGATAATGTTTTAGAAACACGTAAATTAATTGCTAAACCCAAAAAAGACTTTTACAAAAAATATGAATCACCTATTAATTATACAAGTTGTGCAATTCAAAATCCAATTGTTCAACTTTGTGCAGATGATGTAATTTATATTATAAGCACTGATATAAAAAAATGCGGTTTTTTCTCTTTAATGTGTGGTGAAGCCAGATAATAAACCATACCTAATGATATTGGCTTATATTTTTTATAATTTAATAAAATATATCTTTTTAGAAGTTTTAAAGAAGAATTTAAACGCATTGTGCGTTTGATACACCAATCATTTTCAAGTCTTTGAACATTTTTTGGGCTTCATCAATGTTTCTGAAAATCAAAATGCACAATCGTTGACATCAGCAATTACTGTTTGTTTTTTCGAAAAACATAACTTACATAATGTTTCTATACCTATAATTGCTCAATCATACGATGGAGCAAGTGTAATGTTGGGGTACATGATGGTGTTCAAAAAAAAATTCAAGAGAAGTATCCATTTGCAATTTACACTAATTGTATAGCACACAGGACGAATTTAGTTGTAAAAGACATGTGCAAATCAGTTAATGTAAATATGATATATAAATACATTTCAGTTATGTTTGCAATTTCACAGTATTTATAATTAATACATACATTTTTATATGCCTACTACCAACTATAAATTTTTTAGAAATTAGAAAGAAACTTAAAATTAAGAACAAAAGTATAATTCAAATAAGTGATAGGTACACGTTAGTCTTGTCGTTATCATAATTGTAAAATAGTTAAGGAAAATTGTCTTGTTTTAATTGAAATTCATACTGAAGAAATTGGAGATAATAATGACAGAATTGTGGCCCAAGCTAAAGGTTAAATTTAGTTATTTTAAATTGAAAATAATAAATAATTTCAATAAAATATTAAATTTATTATTTTTAGGTATTTTATCATTACTTCAGGAACCAAGATTTGTAGTTAATCTATTTATTTTGTATGCAATTTTACTTGTAAATATTCTAAGTAATCGTTTACAAGAAAAAACTGATACATTTTGACAAGCAGCTCAAATTATTTATTCTGTAATCAATAGTCTAAAAGCTTATCGAAATGATGGCAAATTTTTGATTAATTGGAATCAAATTAAAGAATTAGCCAAAAAGCATCAAATTTCAATTGAGAAACCTACTGTAACGATTGTTACATATTTATTTATAAACATAATAATACTATACAACCGTATAGGTACATATTATATACTTACAAATATTATATATTATATAGTATACGTGCATATATATATAAGTATATGTATGTGTATCGTAGACCAAAACATGTAAAATATATTATGATGAATGTACATTATGCCCCTCCTGTTCTGTCTCATATTTAACTATTGTAAAGCTACAGCTAAATAAGAATATATGTAAGAGACAGCCAGTTCCCCGCGTTAACACCAGCGCACACGAACTCGAAGCCAATCCAACAGCTTGTAAACGTTTTAGTTAGGTAAGAATAAACTTGATATATTTATAAGTATTTGGATCAATCCACATTTATTTGTATCCTGAGTACCATTTGCTCCCAAGCTACGGTTAACTTATATTCATAAGAAACCAACTTCTTCCCTGAATATCATATATTTAACGGGTCATCCCCGACCACGTTACACTACAATTGGTAATTACTAATTTGTGTTTTTTTAAATTATATTACTTCCCCATAGTATAAATTTCAATGTTATAATTAGTAATATATTATATTTATTCTAATTTCTAGGTCTTGGATCGAAAAGAAAAAGAGTTGAAAATACTTGTTTTTCAAATTTTTATTTAATTTCTTCAACTAGTGCTGAACAAGAAAACACTCAAGTAACAAATAAAACATTATGACGAATCAAATATTTTGCTGTGCTTGATTTAGTAATTGAAAAGTCCAGGAGACATAAATATTGAACTAAGTGACGTGAAGGTGCTCGCTCTAACTGTGGTAAATCACGTCTGAAATGTGTCTATTCTGAGTCCCCTTATATATCATCCAGGGACTCCCGCGGTACCTTCAGGTCCCTGATGGCCCGTTATATCCACTTCATCCCACGCTTTGCGTTATCTACTCGACGCCGTGCGTCGATTATACGTCTATAATATTTTACCGGGTTAGTAATTACGTACCTAGTATATTCTACCGGGTGGTGATGTATCCATTACATGCCTCCGGCAGCAATCATACAGTCATTATATTTTTAGCGTGTAGAAAGCATACGTGTGATGATACTTTTGATTAGTTTTACCTTTCGTTTTAGGTCCCAATTTATTATACTCGATCACCACTTGCTTGGCTGTTCACCTGCTCACCCCTAGCGTAATTATAGGGATGTTTGTAATGCCCCTAATGTTTTGGTATGTAGTAATTTATATACTATATTTAATATAAGTATCAGAGCACGTTGCACCGTTATAAAGTAAGAATACATCATCTTTCAATTACAATGAATATAGGTTATGATAATGTGCTTTAATCTATGTTCTTTTACTACTATATTATAGGATCTGTTTCAAATTGATACTGAAACATTGATGGCAGAAATAACTGTGAAAAATGCTTTTCAAACCACTTATCAAAATAAAATTAGGTATTAGCTGATCCAGAGAAAATGGCAGCTATTATAAGTGAGGCTACTTTTCCAAATTTATACAAGCTTTTTGGTGTCGCATTTACTTTGCCAATAAGTAGTGCAACCTGTGAAAGATTATTTTCTGCTATGAGGCGAGTTAAAACATTGCTACACTCAACTATAATACAAGAAAGCTTTATAAATTTATCAAGTTGTAAGTTCTTACGAATAATTTTATTAATATTACACGCCTTTGAAATATTAGATAGTAGTATAATTAAAAAAAAGTAATTGTTATGTAATTATTTTTAATACGTACTTTATTTACTGCAAGAAAAGAAAGAGCAGGTAAATGCCGAGAAATCAAATTAAATTTTGGGTCTTCCAATTACTTTGAAGATGGCTCTTTTTTTGAATATGGCGCCAGATATTTTGACAAGTGATAAAACAAGCAGAATGGGTTACAAATGGAAAGACATCATTGATCGTGTTGATTGAAACTTTTTCAAAATCCGTTATTATTTCAAGTTTCTTATTACTTTTGAAATTAATATTATTTTCAATCGCAAAATTATTTAACTCGTTTTGCACTGTTTTATTGTCATCTTCAGTTTGGTTGGTTATCAGTACGTATACCAATGGCATATAAATGTTGTTATTAATACCTCGTGAAATTGATCCGTGTATTGTAAATATCTGTTTAAAAATTTCAGGACAAGTCTTGAATGGTCCATCAGCGAGCCAAAAATTTAATTCTCTCAAGTATATTTTATTTTTTAGAATTTTGCAATGATTTTTTACTGTATCTGGTGCGTTAGAATGACAATTAATAATAATGATAAAGGCTACGAGATATCTACAAGATATCAAGGCTAAGTTAGTATGACCATGACATGTGTCGGGATAGTAAGCGCACCAATAGTTATATTGCAATAATAATGCATTTACAAGTAAGATCACCTAGTCTTCGAAAACGCATCTTTTTATTATAATAATTATAGTATTATTGCACATTATAAAATCCGGGTCCACATTTGCAACAACAAATACAAGGACACCTGATTCCATCCAGAAGGCTATGAGTCGATGAAAACAAGAGACGCATCATAATATATAAGGGAGCCCAAAGACCAGCAACGGCAGATGTACCATAACTATCAACACCTGAACACTTTCACAACACTCAGTCACTTATTATATTAGTTCCATGTACTTAACTTATACGTAATAAAAGCATTATTCATTATTAAGTTGTAACTTTCATTCTAAATAACACTTTGGATTCAACTTTGATATTGGCACTTGACAATAAAACAATTGTCTTATTTATGTTAATCGTGCTCAAATATTGTCCAAAATGTTGCTCCACATCGTTTCGTAGATTTCCAATAATATATAATATTTTAATCACGTATTTTCAGTCTTTTCTTATCAAACATGTATTCATAATTATTTACAAATAACATTTCCTTGTCATGTATACTTTTAAATGTCTTTATACTAGCCATTTAATTCATTTAAAAAAGGAAAATCACTTACACAAATTGTATAAAATATTATTTAAAAACAACGTTCAAACGAAATTATGTTCGATACTTTAGTAGAGTAAAATCGACGGTTCAAACACCGCCATCCGCCACGCCACTCACCCAAGGTACTGCCACTGCCATCGGTTTGCTACCAACGATGCCGCACATAACTATATCCCTGCATAATAATTTTTGAAACCATAAATGAGTATTTTTGTCAACTCATGTCTGCAATAGGCTAACAGCCCGCAAAAATATCTAAAATGCTCGTTAAGCATTTGGATTACTTCTTAAATTTCATGAGATAATTTCTCACATACTCTGTAACGAAACAAAATCGCACACTGCACAAGTGTCGCACTCTTGTGTCTTACATTGGCGCGATTCACAAACAAAAACTCGCTGACGGTCGACCATGCATAACTCTAACGCAACCTAGATGGCGAGTATCCCACCGCCGTCGTTGCGAACCAGTTTTGTTATACTCTTCTTTATTTTTTTCATAGGCCACAATTTATTTTAAACAAAAACACCAAATACATATTACAAGTAAAAAATCTTAAGAAAAATAAAAAAATAATCAGGAAGCTAAAAAATCATCAGCAACTATTTAAAACACCAAAATTTACATGTCAAAATACCAATGTCTATGGACCCACAAACGACATATAAGACCGTCGGACAACTCACTCTCTCTCTGCTTGACCCTTCTTTCCCGTAGCTGGTCAAGTATTAACCGGAAGGTATTTAACGGCCTTCATGCGGTGATATACAAAACGGTCATACAGCTACCCGAATAATATTTTAGTCACGACGAACTGTGGTGCCCTCTTGAGATTCACTTCAAAACGGGGACAGCACGCAGTTGAACGGGACATTTATCGTATACTGTGCCTATCATTTAATTAACTAAACGTAGACACACTTAAGCCGAAGCACTGCCATCCACAGCAATACGGACCCAAGGAGCTGACGCCCGATCCATCTCGTGAGTTATTATAAAATTTCCCTCTATTTGAGGCTTAATTTTTTTCATTAAATTACACATTTGTATAGAAAATATAGTATAAAAATGATGAATGATAATGTTTTATTTTAAAATGTTATTATTATGTTAGATACACATATATATGTTACGGGTAAGGTCCAAAAACAGCTAATGTACATATTACCCGGGTAATGTGAAACTTATCCATATGGACAGTGTAATGTATATATTTTCCACTTTAAATATGTATTATCCAACCAATTTATACATTATCCGGTGTGCTGTGGATGAAGTAACAAAATGTTACTTAAAAACACTTAAATGGTGAAAATGGTTCTATTATACTAGTAGT
Source organism: Aphis gossypii (assembly GCF_020184175.1). Taxonomy (NCBI): domain Eukaryota; kingdom Metazoa; phylum Arthropoda; class Insecta; order Hemiptera; family Aphididae; genus Aphis; species Aphis gossypii. The sequence goes on from NW_026083062.1 coordinate 78,397, forward strand.
ATTTCTAGTGGAAAAATTAAATTATACTAATCCAAAAAAAAAAAAAAAAATATTTATTGTAATTACTATTGAACTCTTAATTATAATATATTTGAAAAATTTTACTATTTAATTAAAGTTTAAAAATGAAATACAATTATTTATTAGAACACTTTGAGTTTGGATGACATTTAAAATTACAAAGTATTCCCCCGGATTTGCATTTACATTTATTTGTTAGGCATTTAGTTTTACATAGACATTTTTTAAAACCTTGGCCACCGAAAAAAGATTGCACGTTAGCGATTTTTCGTAAAGATTTTTTTGTGGCTAAAACTTCCAAAATATCTTTTAATAGTTCAGAACATACCTACTGTAAATTGATTTCTGGAATAAAGTTGATGAAGAGTACCATTTTTATTACCTAGTTCGTAGTATTGATCATCGCTAATAGACACAACTGCAAAGAGTATATTTTGTGGATCACCTTTACTTCTATCTACTTCTGGTAGTTTGACTCGAACTGTGTCGCCAACATTGCATGGTGGGAATTTGTTCCGAACTTAATTTTATTTGCTTGTTATTCCAGCGATAATTTTGAATTGCTTCTCTCATTTTCTATAGTGTTCTGAAACATTTGTAATGAAAATAAATAATATAAATAATATTATATTTTGCCTAAATAAAACTTGATTTGTAATAATTACTTTTTTAACACATAAACCACAAATAGATGTTTGTCTATTATCAAGAGTACATTTACATGATTCACAGCAACTTATAGATACTGTACTTTCCTGTTTAAAAAAAAAAGTAAAAGTAATTAAACCTGAGTATAGCGACCATATATTGCCAAAAATCAAGGCTGGGCAAGTTAACGATTTTATAAGTTTAGAGTTATTCACAATTTTTTTCGTTAACTCGTTAAGTTAAACGTTAACTAAAAAAAAGGAACTTAACTTAATTTAAAGTTAAAATTTTATAATTTGCAAAATAAAAAATTCCAGACATATAATAATGTTTATTAGATAATTTTTCTTTGCGCCCAAAAAAATTACTGGGGGAATTTAAAATGGTACATCAAAGTATTAACTAGCTATCAAAAAAATTGCTATTCTTTGAACGAAAATTAACTTAATTTATATATTTTTGAATAAAATTAACTTGAAGGTAACACATTAATCTTAAAAAAAGTAACGAGTTAATTAACTTAACGTTTTAATTTAATTTTAACTTTAAATTCTTTAATGCCCAGCCTCGCCAAAAATTTACCTCTTGATCATTATGATTGTCTTTTTGCTCATAATCTGATACGACACTTTGCAATATTTCTTCCAATTCTTGTTCAGTGGTTAATTTTTCCACTGCTTCAGCTGGTAGTAAAGATGATGATAAACCAATTATCACATTAGTGGCAAACATGGCCATGTATGGTGATCTTTTAATGCCATCGTGATAAGCCCTATTTGTTATTAGCTGTACAAATCGAAGTCCCTCCGACCATGATTTACAGTTATTCGTTTTCATCCATGTTATCAACATATTTTGTATGTTTTGGTTTGCTCTCTCGACACTCCCTTATGACTGATTGTGGCGTGGCTTTCCATGAACGATTTTCAGTGTGTCCCACATTTCTTTTAAGTCTTCTATAATTTTATTTACAAACTCACGGCCATTGTCAGATTGTAATATCATTGGAGCTCCGAAAATACAAAATATGTTGATGAGATGTTTTGCAACTTCTTATGCTCTCTTTGTTTTTAAGGGTCTTAATTGAACGAATTTAGTAAGGTGATCCTGATATACCATAATAAACCAGAACTCTCCATCCCTCTGCGACTTCATATCAATCAAATCTACTTGGCACCTACTATGGTTCAAGACACTAGGTCTTTGCTTTTAGATTTTTGTTTTGATTGACATGATTCACAAAATTTTAAGTAAATAGACACTGCTTCTTGTGTTATATTTTTATACTTTTTTTTTTAACTTCAGCATTCATGCAGTGTTTTCCACCATGTCCAATACTTACATGTACATCGTGTAGCACATCATAGATATTTTCATTAGTAATATAGTTCAAAATGTTTGTATTACCTTCCAACAACGGCAATATTAATTTTTCTTCTTCTCCGATAGTAATGAGGTCATACCTTTTCAAAATTCTATATGCCTTGTTAATTTTTATTCCATTTGATCTCACATTTAAAATTTCCGAAACTATTTCATTATACTTAACTGCTGTTAAATAAACTGAATTATTATTTTTTTCATTGACTATTTTATTAAAACACTCGTAAAATCTTTCGCGTGAAGTCATTTTAAAAACCTATATGTACGACGTGTATATAAGGACGAACTAGCTCTGTACTAAATATTATTCCACGTGTTTAATCAAAAACAATTATCTACAATTGTTATTTCATCGTATACATTTTATCAAAGTACTTTACCCATTTAGTCGTAGATAATGTGTAAAATACCCGAGTAATATACGAAATAAACGTTTTATAAATAGTATTTTTACTTTATCCAGCAGATACAGGTAGTGTTCACATTACCTGGGTAATATGTACGTTAACCGTATTTTGTACTTTATCTGTAACATATATACATGATAGTTCAGTACTATACGCGATAAGTTTTATGACAATCAATATACTCAATGGTGGCAATCTTCGATTTTTTATTTCGTTGAAAATTATTTTTAGATACTATAACGATTACGTACGATCGACTTTGATTGTTATCTACGATAACAATGATAATTATGGTTTTCGACTGTCTGTGGCATAAAAATCTCGTTTAGATACTTCAGTCTGTTCGATTTTTTCTTTGTGATAGTTGTGTCGAATGTGCGTAGGAGTAAAAAAAAACCCGAGTTAAAATGAGTCAAAAACGAAAGAAGTTGGTACAAGTACCAGTAGTCTTCTTAAGTATATTAGTATTAAACCAAAATGTTCAACTACCAATGAACCGCCCAGTCCTTAAAAACATTTTGCTTCACCGTCACCGTCAACATCTGATATTGTAGGTAATTATGAAAATTTGTCTTCTTTCGATTTATCATTTTTTTGTAAATAAAAAACTCGACGACAAACAAAAAATTCAACTATTACAAAATGTGTGGGTCCCAGATAATAATTATAATTTTTCTAATCAACCAATTGGCAATCAAAAAAGAAAATTTAATATACTATGGTTAACTAAATACAAATGGTTAACATATTCAAAAATTGAAGATAGTGCTTTTTGTAAAGTTTGCGTATTATTTTCAAATTCCGAAGCTGGTTATAGTTCAAACCAATCACTTCATACATTTGTTAAAAAGGGGTACAATAATTGGAAAAAAGGCTTAAAAAAATTCGAAAAACACGGAAGCTTAAATTATCATAAAGAAGCTAATTTAAAAGCTGACCATTTTATGGATGTCATGTTAGGAAAAATATTATCGGTTGATAAACAAATTGACAAATTTCATCACCGACAGACTTTAGAGAACCATGAAAAACTTAAACCGATAATAAAAATAATTATTTTGTATGAACGACAATGTCTACCACTTAGGGCACATCGAGATTATGGAACGTTTAATATAGATCAAGAGCCCGAGTGCAGCGACTATTCAGGAGATACAAATTTAAAACAAAATTTAAAGACTTGTGGAAAAAATTCAACGTATATTAGTTGGAATATTCAAAACCAAATAATAGATGCTTGCGATGAAGTCATTTTAACAAAACGTGTAACTAAAATTAACAACGCTAAATGTTTTACTATACTCGCTGACAAATTGTCTGATATTTCTTCTATTGAACAATTCGCATTGTGCATAAGATATATTGAATTAACCGATGTAAACAATTTTAAAATAGTTGAAAATTGTTTAAAATTTTTACCAGTAGAATCAACTTTGGGTCAAAATTTAGCAGATGTACTTTTAACAACATTGAATTCATGTGGTATTAACATGAATTATTTACGCGGACAAGGTTACGATGGGGCTGCAGCAATGAGTGGAAAATTTAAAGGTGTCCAAGGGCGTGTAATAGAAAAATATCCAATTGCACTCTATGTACATTGTGTTTCACACAGCTTAAATTTGGATTTATCTAATGCTGTTGATGTAGTACCTTTTAGGAATAGTTTTGGTGTTATAGAAAAAGTATACACGTTTTGTAATACATCAAAACGTCAAATTATTTAAAAAAATTAAATTCAACTCTTAGTTCCTGATATTAATAAAATTAAACTTGTACAACTATGTTCAACTAGATGGGTTGAACGACACGATTCAATAATAGTATTTAATCAACTTTTATTCGCGGCGTAGGGAAATTGGCGCTCCCATCGCCCGGTACTAAAGTATCGCAATAGCCCCTTGCTGGTGGAAAGTTCCAGGTGAACGATTCCAGCAAGGAGAGGGGAGAAATCCCCCAACCCGTTGGGCACTCCATTAATGGGGGTTTGGCGTGAGGCTAACCACCTCACACAGGAAAAAAATATGGGTTCCAGAACAACACAAAACCAAGCCTAGGATAAAAAATTATTTGGATAAGTTTAATCTCGGAACCTGGAATGTGCGATCGCTGTACATAGCGGGCGCACTAACAGTTGTAGAAGCTAATTTAGAACAATATGGAATTGCAATAGCAGCAATTCAAGAAGTTAGATGGACAGGAGAAGGAAATTTAAAATCAAAGAAACATACTATCTTTTATAGTGGTGGACAAAGACATGAGCGAGGAGTAGGATTTATTGTTAGCAATGAATACTTACCATACATAAAAAGATTTGAGCCGTATAATGACAGACTATGTTATATCCAAGTTGAATGTAAACATATGACTTTAATAATGATAAATGGCTATGCACCTACAGAAGACAAGCAACAAGACGAGAAAGAAGCTTTTTATGAAGACCTGAACACGATATTCGAATCAATTGCCAAAAGCCAACCGAAGATTATCTTTGGAGATTTCAACGCTAAAATAGGAAAAGAAGAAATATATAGACCAACAATAGAAAAAGAAAGCCTCCACACTCATTCTAATGAAAATGGAAACCGACTAATTAACTTTGCAATCTCTAAAGTACTAAGGATAAGTAGCACGTGTTTCCCACACAAAACCATCCATAAAGAAACATGGGTCTCACCCGGAGGTAGTACCAAAAACCAAATTGATCATATCATGACAGATATGAAGATAAACAATATTATAGAAGATGTCAGGAGCCATCGTGGAGTGTCTGCTCAGTCAGATCACTTCTTAGTTAAAGCTAAAATACAAATTAAACTACCTCGTAAATGGAGAAAAAGAATAATAATAGAAGAAAAAGTTGATATAGATAACATAAGAAACTCTGAAATGTTAAAAGAATACAAAAATAAACTAAAGAACAAATTAAAGGACGGAATAGAGGCAGAAAATATTGAAACCCGTTGGAAAAAATTAGAGGGAATAATAAAAACAACTGCTTTGGAACACCTAGGAAAAAAGAAAAAAGTACAAAAGCATAAATGGTTTAACGATAAGTGTCAAAGCGCAATTGAAGAAAGGGATAAAGCGAGATCATTGATGCTTACAAACCCAAACACAGAAAACAATAACAATTTTGCCCAGAAGCTTAGAGAAGCTAAACGTATAATAAGAAGGGAAAAACGATTATGGGAAAAGGAAAGAATAAAACAGATTGAAGACAACAGGACGAACCCGAAACTCTTCTTCAAACAAACAAAAGAATTAAAAACGGGGTATAACCCCAGAACAGAAATAATGAAAGAAGAAAATGGAGAACTTGTAACAGAAGGAGAAGAAATTGAAAAACAGTTTGGGAAAGTGTTCGAGGAACTACTCAACACACAAACGCACCAAGACCATACGCAAATTGAGTACTATACAGCAGAACCTGAAGACGTAGAACCAACGGACGACGAAGTTAGAATGACCATAAACACACTTAAAAATAATAAATCGCCAGGTGAAGATGGCTTAGCTTCAGAACTCATAAAATATGGTGGTGAGGAACTAATAAGAGAAGTAGGGAAATTAATCAGAGATGTATGGCATAAACAAGAAATACCAAAAGAATGGCAACTAGCAATAATATGTCCAATTTATAAAAAGGGAGACAGATCAAGATACCAAAATTACCGAGGAATATCGTTGCTAAATACAATGTACAAAGTATTGTCAGGTCTCATACTAAACAGAATAAAACCTTACATAAAAGATATCATTGGGGACCACCAATGTGGTTTTATGAGTGGTAAATCCACCATAGATCATATTTTAACTGTTAATCAACTAGTTGAGAAACATTATGAATTCAACAATGATCTACATCTACTATTTATTGACTTTAAACAGGTTTATGATTCAATTAATAGAGAAGTACTATGGGACACACTTATAACCTTTGGGATACCAGCTAGATAGTGAAAATGATGGAATTATGTATGAATAAAACCAGAGGTAAAGTTAGATTCAATCAGCATATATCAGATGAATTTGAAGTTAAGACTGGACTTCGACAGGGAGATGCCCTATCCCCAATACTCTTTAATATAGTCTTAGAAATGGTAGTTAGAAAAACTCAGAAAAAATATGGTGGGGTAAACTTGGAAGAGAACAGAAGACAATGCGGAGTACTAGCGTATGTAGATGATATTATCATATTGGGATCAGACAGTCAAGAAGTCAAAGCAGGAACCAAAGAACTAATAATAAACAGCAAAGACATTGGATTACAAATAAACGAAGGGAAAACCAAATATATGGTAATATCTAGGCGAGAAAATCACGAGGAAAATTTAGAAGTTGAGAATTATAAATTTGAAAGAATACAAAATTTCAAATACCTGTGTGCGATAAGCGGCTGCACAACGAAGCCGGCCGGCGCGTATACGTGTATGTGTGTGCACAGGCGGCAGCTACACGTGAAACGACGAGCTTGATGTCTTCGTATTAATTGTTCCTCGTAAACTCTGTAAGAGGGGAGGCGACGGAGAGAGTGGACTGTATAGGATAATGAATATGAGATAATTACTAACAACAACATAGAGTTTGGTGGTGTGACAATGTACAGAACAATATTTATTTTAATGTTCTGCAATTCAAAAATCTTAAGCTAATGTTAGTAATAATAAAAGGTAATGACACGATCACAAAACCGATCGGCATAAATAAAAGACAATAAATTCGATATGAAATAATAATATAAAAGTACGAGTCGCGAAATGCGAATAATAAATATAAACAGTGATAACGTGTGTATGACCTGATACCGGATCTGATAAGCACGGAGATGGTCCGGTTGTCCCACAAGCACGGAGGTGGTCCGGTTGTCCCACGACGACAATTAACAGAACGACGGACGGGCGAAAAACGGAGGTTTTGGCGCAGGTGGCCTTAAAAAACACAAACTCGTGTGTGTGCACGGTGACACGACACGACACGGAACGCAAAATTGTCCGGGCGGTGGTTTTCGGCGCAGGTGGCCATAAAAAAAAGCACAACTCGACTTCGTTACGACGAAAAACCAAGACGGCAGATTCACGAACGACGGACGTAGAACAACAGAAAAAAAAACGTGCCGAGTACAGGTTAGGTTAGATACAGGTCGGTTTATCTTTCAATTTTTCTTTCACGATACCCGCGACGAAGACGGTCGAACTTTGCACTACCATATCGTTCTGATAACAATATCGTTTGTGATTAATGTACACGACAGACGGACCGCGCACACGCACACAACGTTCACGGGCCCTACAACACTTGAATGTGTACCCTACAACCTGGGTGTTACAATAAATAACAAAAATAATAATCACGATGAAATTAAAATAAGACTAACTGCAGCAAATAAATGCTATTACGGAGTAACGAGTATACTAAAATCAAAACAGGTATCACTCAAGTCAAAAATTACAATATACAAGGTAATTATCAGACCAGTCCTTCTATATGCGTGTGAAACATGGCCAACGACTAAAGGAGACGAAGACAAATTAGCAATACTCGAAAGAAGAATATTAAGAAGAATATTTGGGCCAAAAATAAATAACATGACACAACAGTATGAGAAAAGAAACAATATAGAAATACAACAGTTATATAAAGAGCCAGACATAGTAGCAGTATAAAAAAATAGGAGAATGGCATGGGCCGGTCATGTATGGAGGTCAAATGGTCTTATGAAAGAAGTTTTAAAATGGAAACCCCAGGGGAAAAGACCACTTGGCAGACCGAAACAAAGGTGGATCGACAAAGTGGAGAAGAACTTAGCAGAGATCGGAATACGAGATGGAGAAACAATAGCACAAGACAGAGACAGATGGAAGCAAGTTTGTGTTGCGGTAATGGGCCTCAATGGCCTTTAAAAACCGAAAAAAAAAAAATCAACTTTTATTACCTGTAGTGGCTGCGTTAGAAGAAATTCAACCGTGGAACTGTAAAGACTCTTCATCAGGTGCATTTTTACTTTTAAATGGTATTTGTCAATCTACATTTATTATTTCATTACTTTGTTCAGAAAAATTATTAGCTTTTACTTTACCAATAAGTAAAATACTTCAAACGACAGATATAAATCTAACAACTGCAGTTAACCAAGTAGAAAGTGTAGTGTCTATTATCCGACGACTTAGAAGTAATGCCGACAATGAATTTAAAAAATTATTTTTAGAAGCACAAGAAGTTGCCTCTAATTTAGACTTGACTATACCTAGTCTATAATTTTTATGTTCTAAAAACTAAAGGCGAACGATTCAATAAAAATAACATAATAAAAAATAAAAATAAATAAATATTTTTAAAACA